>NC_056578.1:10636588-10846588 GCF_018340385.1 Cyprinus carpio | reverse complement strand
ACTGCTTTGAGGATATCTGTGCCTTTTGATAAGTATTAGTAAATGTGATGGCCAAATTTAAATTTTAATATAAAAGGAAACCAATCAATCAATCTTAAGTGAGGAAAATAAATAATAATAAATATTAAGTTTAAAATAAATACATAATTTTAAATATAAACTATAAAACATTCATGCATCTGGTAAGTTGACTATACTTAAAAAAAAGCTTAAAATTCAAGTTCTAAAGCATACATAAATAAACAAAATGTTTAGTTTGCATGTGTATTAATATTAAGATTAAAATACAAAACTATAAAGAGAACATGCTTTTGGTTTGTTGACTGTAAGAAATAAGATATGGTTAATCCAAGTTCTAAATAAATAAATAAAATATTCTAAGTGTGAAGACTTAAATAATAATATCTAAAATGTATTTTGATCTAAATTATATATAGCTCATGCATTGGTTGACTGTATACTCGAATGACAGAGCTAATATTTCTAAACAAACAGACAGACCAACAGGTGAAATAAACTTTACATTTGCTTCTTGGCTGTATAGGGCCTACACTGCTTCTTGTCTAAGCTGTTTACCAACATTAGATGACCTCTCAGCAGATATTAGACTGTAAATGCTCCACAAGTTAAATAATTAGAACATTGGATGATTAAATAAATGTTCGTGTTAAATAAAATCATAGAGGTAGTTTTTAACGTGAAACATTCATCCAGCATTGTAATGATTGTGTGACTGCTGCTCACCTGTGGTCGTGAGGAAGGCAATAACGAAAAACAGCGACGACGTAAAGTCGAAGTTGCATTTATCGCTGGCGGACTCCAGTGCGGCCACGCCGCGTTTACTCGCAGAAAGCAAGTTCATTAACAAACGATCCAAACTGCTCTCCTCAACACACGGGTTATCTGCCAAAAAACGAGCTTTCAGTTCACGGACCTCTTTAACAAGCAAATTCTCCTCAGGTTGCTCCAGTATCATCAAAACAACAGCACCGATAACGACGAAGAGCCCGTACGCTATCATCATACATGTGAACGCGTGAACACGAAGAAAAGTCAGAGCTTTGTCAGCAAGAATAGCCATTATTAAACTGATTTTGTTTGTGTACTGCCTCAGTAGGCTATGGTAGAACATTAAGGTGCTGCATGTGTAACCAAACCTGGGTTTTGACATGGAGAGTTCAACAGCATGCTGAAAGTTTAATGCAACAGGTCCGCAGACATCTGCGACAGCATCGGCCTTCACCTGTCTGCTAAAGCTGAGCCTAAACCACACTTTCCAAATTATGAAGCTGCCTCAACAAGCTCACTAACCGACTTTAGTCCAGTTGTCATCAGAGCAGAACTTTGTATCTTAATGGTATTGTTTAAAATTCTGCTCCAACCCATGAGAATTTCTATGGAACAAAAATTAAGAAATTCTGTAGAATGTATGGAAAGATACAAACAGTGCAAGCTCCACAAAGAACAGTAAGCATCATGAAATTAAAACAGAATTAGTCATGCGTTATGTTCTTCTGTCTTCTGGAGCCATACGATAGCTGACTGAAATTGAAGTTCCCACCATCTCTCGCTTATTCACTTTTGTGCTTAATCGAATTTGGTACTTCATGGAGGCATCAGTGGCATGAAGGACGCACCAAGTGCATCACTATTTTCTTTCATTGTACAGGCGGTTAACTTCTTATGTGTTCAGTGAAAGAATAAGGGGCATGTATATTTTCATTGCTTATATTATTTCCATCACAAAGCTTTTTTTTCCCCTTTCATAACCATGTCCCTCCACAAAAGATGAACGGTCCCTTTAAAAAGAATGCTTTAGATTAATTAAAATGCATAATGATTTAAGAATTAATCTCTGGAACCATGGTAATATCTCTTTTTTAAATAATTGTTAACAATTCCTTTAGAGTAATGCATTAAGTACTGTTTTTGCGAAATTAATTAAAGGGGTTTCAATTTGAAATGCAGCTTATTACACGGCCTAAAAAAAGAAAATCTTTGGCATTATAAACAAACTTGGCAGTTTAAATACAAAATAATAAAATATCTTGTGAGTACATTACGTCATGTATTTATTTTTACAGGCCTACAACATTACAAAACAACAAGGACATTCACTCATACATGAATACTCTAATAAACAAGGCAATTGTATAGCAGTATCTGTTTAGCTTTATCCTGCCGCAAGTACAGTAAATATAAACTCTATTTGGTGTCAGGTTCTATTATACTATCCGCAGTACATACAGAAATGACTACAAGAGAACTCAAAGTTAATGCTACTGATCAGAAACAGCATAAAAATGTATAGCATAAAAATCTCGGGTGTTCATTCAAAATTATTTCCTCACAATAATACTTGCCTTGTTTGCATAAAGCATATAGAATTGTTCATCTGTTATTACTAAGATGCAGCCATTTGATGAGATGTCACTGTGGTGACGTGTCTCTAAACATCACGTACGTGTTTTAAAGAGGCAGGTGAAGAGAGTAATGGGAACATGTCCAGCGGCGCACAGGTTTGCTGACTCTCCCTATGACCGGCAGCTTGTGGGCGTAAGCACGAGGTGGGAGGGTGTTAAGAGGTGGAGTTGGAGTAAAGCTCGTCTGGAAGCGCCTTCCCTGACAGCGTCGCCCCATCTGCCGCCCGCCAATGATGAAAGAGAAAGCAGGAGGTCCAGCCTGAGGCAGCGGGAAGCGAGCTTTAGGGAAAATGTCTCGGGATTGGCTGGTTGAACGTCCAGGACGTGACGAAGATGACCTGGAACGTGAGACGGAAGATGAGGAGGATGAAGAGCGGGCAAGAGATCTGCAGACACGGGACAAAAAGGAGACCGCCAGTGAGAAATGCACTCAACAATTAAACAATGTTTAATCAACATATGAAGACCATTTGCTCTTTCGCTAAATATTTTTTTTAGCTTTAAATGACAAGAAGACCTGATCATTTTCGTTGAAGCCAAGAACCAAATCAACCAGCTATGGGGTGAATTACAATATTTGATTTGAATTTGAGTTTTTTTTTTTCCTCTACGAATTAAAACTAAAAAAGGTAATTGTAACTTTTTATCTTACAAGTCTGACGTTATTCCTCGTAATTGCGAGGTAACATCATGCAATTGTGAATTTTTTTTCTCAGAATATGTCTTTCAATTCAGAATTGTGTGATGTATTGTAAACTTGTAATTGCGAGTTTTGGGAGATAAAAAGTTGCAAGTACTTTTTTTAATTTTTTTATGCAAGGGCGGAACCAGGCTTCCGTAACACTCAATTCCCCTAGGAAGAAAATGCATAGGATTTTACTTCCAGAATCCAACTGTTCCACTCTATCACAAATTTTCAACCATTTGACTCCTACCTCCCTGAGACGGTAGCAGCCAGACTTGGTGGTTGTGGTTCCATTCGAGGGCTTCCATCTTGTCTTGGGCTAATATTCATACTGGCAGTTAGCTGGGGCATTTTTCGTGTATTCTCAAGATTGGGGGCACCACTCGCTGGCTCTTTCCTGCCCTCTAGTGGTTGGCAGGAACGTGAAGATGGGGCACCACCTAGTGGTGGGTCAGTGCTGAAGCGTACAGCCAGACTGTCTCCAAAAAAGGAGTAGAGTTCACAGTACATGGCAGGAAGAGATACAGGAGTCCACTCCTCCCATTGACAGCCAGCTCCACCTGCTTGAAGATGGCTTGCAATGCCAAGAGGGGGTTCGGAAAGAGGTTCGGGAGGTGGGCTGAGGCCAGGTGAGTTTTCTCTGAAGCCGACAGCTCCTGTGGTAGTGCCTGGTAGATCAGCACTGCCTCCACCTGCTGCCAAGGTCAGACTGAGTGCCTTCATCTTCAGCAAACGCTCTACCGCCACTCAGGGAGGAAAGTAAAATGGTCACTTCAGAGACATTTGTGTTGGGCTAATCAACTGTTGAATGGAAGGTAGTGCGATTAATCGAAATGAAAACAAAATATCAATATAGCTTATAAAGTCTGCAATTTAATTAATTAAATATATGCACATCATATTTCAAAATGAAGAGCGGCACTGTGTTCTTTTTCACGTGAGCAGCTCATGAATCTGGTGTTTTCAGCAGATTGGTTTGCAGGATATTGTAGAATTCCATCTCTACAAGTGCTCTGAGTTTGGCTCTCTTATAATGTGCAACTGGGAACACAAAATGAGCAAAGCATCTTTCTAAAACTTGTGATGAGGAGCTCTTATAAACCAGTTGTTGTTAACAAAAAAAAAGCTTTAAGGACTCTCTGTGGTTTCTGGCTAAATAAAAGCCGTGTACAAACAAATAAAGTTAAAAAAAAAACAATACATTTATATCAGAATCTTAAAAAGAAACTTATGCACTACAGTCATTGTCTAAAGTACTGTACCTACCAGAATGGCTCCATAGACTTTGTGGCCGTCTGCTTTCACCTGAGCGTTGGACACGGAGTAATCATCTAGCACAGCTTGTAGATTCGCCCAATAGGCAGGGAGGTGAGGATACAGCACACGTTCAACAGCCTGTGTCAAAACACACACACAAACAGTGTGACATTTAGTAGTAAAAAGCGTATTTGTGTTTGTGGGTGTTGTCTGTGTTTACCTTCCAGCCAAGAGCATGCAGACCTACTACTGCTCCATAGTGGGAACAGAGAGGTCTAACTGGATCTGAAAGAACCTTCTGCAGAGACAGAAGAATCTGATGGTACAGCCCACTCACAAGATCACCATGTGTCCTACAAGTCAACATGAGAAAAACAATCAGTTAGACTCGTGTTTTTCTAAGTTTCAAGCAGAACCTTTACTATAAAAGTTAATTTAATAAGCATAACTTTACTGTAGGATTCTAAAGAAATACCAGAAGATGTGGCTGAGCAGGAGGGCTGCATAGTCTCTCAGAGTCCAGTGGTCATTGAGGGGGTTGATGGAAGCAGCAAGAGGCTCCAGGATGCAGTACATGACACTGGACACAAGACTGCGCACATATGAGCCCAGGTACAGGTACGGGTTCTGCACCAAACTCTTCACCATGTGCAGGAGTCTGTTTAACTGGTCCAGATCATGACTTACTGACTTCACCTAAGAAAGAGGAAAGAGATTCACAGGTTATAATATGCATCAAAGAGGCCAAGGTCATGTAACAAGTTTCACTATTTTTACAGTAATTACAAAAAAGCCATTATTATATAAGGCAATAAATCATGAAGGCATTTTGTACAACATGGACAAAGCAAACTTACCCCACTGATGACGTAAACGAAGTAAGGCAGGAGGGCAGCGATCTTTGAATTGGACTGGAGGTCTAGCAAAGCCACCTGATTGAAGCAGAAAAACATTATTATACTAGCAAGAGAAAACCAAACGGCTCCGCCTCGTCTGTGCTCTGGTGCATATTTTAATGTTTTGCTAAATTTTTTCAGGATTCTTTGATATATTGCAAGTTCAAAAGATTAGCATTTAATCGAAACAAATGTTTTGTAACAATGTAAAAGTCTTTATTGTCATTACTGATCGATTTAATGCATCCTTGCTCAATATGATCATTCATTTCATTAAATCATTATAAAAAATAAAAAACATCTTACTGACCCGTGACCCCAAACTTTTACAAGATAGCACAGGTACCTTCATCAGATGTGGGTCCTCTCCTAAAATGGCTCGCGTTATTTGTTGGTAATACTTCAGCAGATCCTCTGATAGAGACTGAACAGCAGTGGGCACTACCAAGAGAATACAAGTAAACAAACACAGAACAGAGCTGGGTTAACTATGGAATATATACAGTTTATTATTTTGTTGGTGGTATAAATAAATAAATAAATAAATAACCAACATTGTGCAATGATTCCCAAGGTTTTTTTGTATTGTGCTTTCTTAGATTGTTGTTCATTACTGTATTTTGTATTTTAGAATGTTCTTGTTTATATGGGTCATATAAATAAAATGTATATTAAATAAAATAGAAACATACAGATGCACCTGACAAATCAATTCAAATGAGCAGTACTTTAAATATTTGAGGTTTACCTGTCCCTTGAGGTTCCAGATTGCCTTTTCCATCAAGATATGACACATGCACTGCCGATGAGACAAAACAGACAATATACATTTAAAATAACAAATAAAAAATAGTAATCATGAATACATTTCACTAATGTTTCCCGTTCCCGCCCTACCTCGAACCATCGTCTCTGCACAGCCTTTGGGAATGTTAGTAGCAAGTGCCAACTCCACCAGATTTATCTCCCGATCCTCTACAAAGAAAAGCTCTCCTTCCTTTAATGGACGGAACGGTAAGGCGTCTTGCGCACCATAGCCGCAAACAGTCTAGAAAATATATAATGCTGTTCTCCAGGTGCTGAAGTGTATCAAACAACACCACAATGCGAATTCACATTAAAAACGCATTCACACACAAAGACGAATAGATACCTCAGTATTGCTCCACCGTAGTGCTCTATTGAAGTCTTCCACGCTCAGCTTCCTTCTCTTTGCATGTCTCATGAACTGTGAGCTGTTCTGTAATGGGAGAAAGAGATGAAATGTAGATTTGATAGCAAAATGGTTGAGTTTACAAAGCCTTCCCTTACAAATGCTTTAGAGGATTAAAAACACACACATAAAACATCTACAAAAGCTTGAGCTGGAAACATTTAGAGACAGTAGCACAAATCAACTCAGCAAGAGCATGAAATGTTTGTCAGATAACTGTCATAATCTGAAATAATAGCACACATCACTATCGCTTAAAATAAATAAGGCACGTGCATGAATTGGAGAATGCAATGCATGCACAACAAATCATTAAAAGCCACTAAATGACAGTCGTGAATATTTAAGTGAATTGAATGGCCTTGCTGAGACAGTAGATCGCATCAGAACAGCTTGCAGGGAACATTAAGACACAGCCATGTACAGTAGCATGCAATGCATGTAAATTAAGTCAAATGTGACCTGTGTAGCCTCTCTGAGGCGGTAGCACACATCCTCCGCCAGCAGAGCTGCCACCTCCTCGCTAAGCTCGACTCCGGTGCTTTCGGCCATTAGTTTAATGGATTCCCGCGGCACCTCGGCGAAGCGCCGTTCCTCCCGCTCTGTCATCTTTAGTGAGATCACTAAATAAAGATGCTGTAAGTGACATTAAAGATTTAGAGCTAAAGCGGTAAGGCTGCGCGACATTAGCCTCTTTTCAAGTCTCCTCGCTATGCTGCCTTAGCACGCTTGTAACGTTAATCAAATATGGGGCTAAAAATCATGCACCGTACCTTCCTATTGGCAATTGATGACGTATCCGGTCATAAATACTTTTTTACCACCGTTGTCTATATTAGCACAAGCAGCTAAGCTCTTCAGACTGTTCCTACAACACAGTGAACTTGTGGGAAGCGCCTAATTGGCTATGAGCTCCGCGCGTGCGCATGTATTCTGGGCTCTTACTGGCGGCAAGTATATTGATTCATTTTAGCAATTCGAATCTTTTGAATCGGTTCAATTTTGAATCTTTCATAGTTTACATTATCAGTAAAAATAAGTAGACACATCGAGAAAAAAAAAAACCTAAAGAGTTGATCAGATATCAGATTTATTTTACTCTACAACAGTGGTCTACAGTGGTCTCCAAACTTGGTCCTGCAGTTTTCTAACTTGCCTTAACATCTGCCTGGAAGTTTAGTATGCTTAGCAAGACCATGATTAGCTGGTTCGAGTGAGTTTAATTAGGGTTGGAGCCGAAGCTCTGCAGGACTGAGCTTGGAGTTGGAGACCCCCGCTCTATAACCAACTTGTTTTTCTTCAGTATTATAAATCCAAAAGTACTTTGGCAGTAGAGAAAACAATTGTATTTTGTTATTGATCATTTCCACTGTATGAAAGGGTCTTATTCAAAACAGCCTTAGTCAATTTAAAAAAAAAAATAAAAAACAGTTCTCTCTGCTGACTGAACACAGCAGTTACTAACAAATAAAACCTAAGAGAATGCGACTTCCAAATATCCAACCTTGGACTTCATACAAGTTTCAAAAACTGCAGTTTAGACAAAGCTTTTAAAATGGTCAGTCACCACTAGAAATCATGAGAGAAGACAAAACCACAAATCCAATCCTTTCAGGAAGTTTTATTGATCCAAGGATGCTGATGTTGATTAAGTTTAAAAATCGTTAAATTAGAAACATTCATAGTCAAATCCTTCATACACACACCAGTAAAATAAAGTCTCAATTTACACTTCAGGGGCTTCATTCAGTCAGTCAAAAATAAGTGGCCTCAGAAGTACATGACAGACTTGAATTAAGAAATAAAAAGCAAACATTTGAGAATCAGTCTCAAAAGGCGGTTTAAAAACAAATAGCAAAGGGACACTGTACACTACTAAATAAAAACAAGGTTAAATATAAATTCAGTACAGTCACAGATAAAGCTTTTAGCGGTTAGCTTTTGGGATCATGCCACAGACTTCATGACAACAGTGGCTTGTCCAGAGCATCTCGAGGACCAGCATTGGCAGCGTTCTCCAACTGCTGGAGCCGAAGGGCCAGAGGGAGCAGCAGGTCATTCAGATGTTGGCTGCTGAAGGTGAAAGCGTTGTTGGCCACTACTTCTACCGATGGTGGCGTGACTGGACCAGAGCCATCAGGATACACAGGCGAAGCCAGCGCAGATGGAGGGGATGAGGATGGTGGAGATGGTGAAGAGCATGTGTCTGAGGCAGGTGAAAGAGAGCCCCCATTGGTCATCTGTTGAGGCCAGGATGTGTGGTTTGAGTTGAGACCTTTGATAGTGTTAGGAAGCCCATGTTGGAACCGACAACGGGTGCCATAGAGACAGAAACCAAATGTGCTGAAGGTGCGGCAGAGGGCACCTCGAGGCTTCCACTCTTGGGATTGTGATGGAGGTTGCCAGATTCGCTCCTCCCCTCCACCATCTGATGCAGAGCCACCCTCAATGTGCAGGAAGTGGCATCTGGTACCAAAGGGGCAAACCCCAAATGCACGATAGGTACGGCAAGGCACATTCCTGCGACGGGGACGGGCAGGCCTCTGCTCTTTAAGGTTGTGCACGAAGAGACAACGGTTGCCATAAACGCAGTTGCCGGCGGTGTGGTAAGTACGACACAGCTCGGTTTTGTACTTGGGATGACGGGAGGGTACATGGAGATCATGGAGGCCGTGGGCAAACTGGCAGCGTTCGGCATACTTGCAAGTACCCGTCTCAGCATAACGGCTGCACAGTTCTGTCTTATAGCGGGTGGAGCACAGCCAGGGTGTCATTGGGGGCGATGGGGACTCAACCAGAGGAAGCAAGGCCTGAGCAAGAGACAAGCTCCCACTGCCTAAACCCTCCTCAGGAAAGAAAGCCTCATTCTGGCCTCCAGCGGGGAAGAGAAACAGGTCATCCTGACTGGTCTGGAAAATAAAAGGTAAAATAGCCTTTTAGAACTTAAAAACCAAACCCACCACAACACCTGTACCTATTGCAAATATAAGTTAATGCATTTTACCACTGCCTAGAAGCCCTAACAAATATTTAATAGTAAGCAGCATTAGTCGACCATAGGAACCATAGTCAACTCTTAATTTTGCAGTATACTAGAAAGCATAGACTTGTTTTCAATTTACTAGTAAGTTACTCAATGCTTTCTTTGAGACACTTCAGTAATAA
The DNA here is from genome assembly GCF_018340385.1 of Cyprinus carpio. Classification (NCBI taxonomy): domain Eukaryota; kingdom Metazoa; phylum Chordata; class Actinopteri; order Cypriniformes; family Cyprinidae; genus Cyprinus; species Cyprinus carpio. The sequence goes on along the minus strand of NC_056578.1, from coordinate 10,836,949 downwards.
TTCGACACAGGTGATGCCAATAAATATGCGAAAAGGAAAACAAAAACAACTTACCTCAAACATCACTGTGGCTTTAAATTGCTTTACAAAACTCAACAGCAGCTTAACAAAACGGGGGATCTTGTAGTTTAAAAAGCGAATTTAAAGCAGCAAAAAGACCCGACCAAACTCCAGACAAACACTTGGCTCCGTTTCCCTATCCCGAATGAAAGACGCGGACTACACCCTGTGCCTGACAAGTCCCACGTACCGACAACTGTTCGCCCTGTTGTTTTAAAGCAGAGTCCGTTCCCGCGTTCCCTTTAAAATATGTATCAGCTGTGAAGCGTGAACATTCGAAGCAGCCAATCGGGTTTGCCGTAGTTGACCGGCAATTTAATTTGGAAGTAGTCTGAAGCGATGATGCGTTTGTCTGCTGTGGGTGTTTTGAATTTGATCAAATTGGGATATTGCCGCTGCTTTGTAAGCTCTACTGAAATTAACATTTGAAAAGTAGCTTGTTAACCTACTTCAAAAGGCGAACTCCGAATATACACACAGGCCCATCCCGTATCAATTACCGCATCACACCTCCAGCTGTTAATTGAGCGCTTGTCTGTGAAGTGCAGATCGGAGTCTTTGTATTATGCTTATTGTGAGGCTTGAGATGAGGATATTCTTTTCCAGCAAACAATAAGCAATGGACCATTACAATCTTAAATTATGCCACCGAAATAACTTCAAAAGGAAACAACCAACCCTTGACAGCAGATATTTCAAACGAGTTATATTTAAAGTTATTAATAACATTTCTTGAATATGAATCTTTCGACTGATTGGACGAGTCTGTGGCCTTAAATCATAGAATTGTATATTAATGTGCTACTTTATCTACGTTGTTTGGCAACCCAATAATAAACAACTTTTGAATAATGATTTTAATTCATTAAATCAGCAAATCAGTTGATGGGATAGTTCACCCCAAAATAATAAAAAAAAAATCCTGTTGTAATTTACTTACCCTTAAGTTGTTCTAAACTTGTGAGTTTTCTCTTTCTTCAGCTGAACATAATAGACAGAACAGTTGTTGGTCCCCATAAACGTCCATAGTATGAAGGGAAAAACTACAGAAATAAATAGGGACCAGAAAGTGTTTGGTTACCTGCATTCTTCAAAATGTCGTATTTTGTGTTCACCTGAAGAAATAGAAAACTCATACAGGTTTACAACAAATTGAGGGCAAGTAAATTATTTTTATATTTTTTAATTATCTTTTGGGGGTGAATATTTATTTAATTGGCATTCCTTGGCGCAACTCAGTTTTGCTTTTTAAACTGACAAGTTTTGGTCTTTACAATTAGATTTTTCACAAATGAAAACGAGGCAATAGGATGAATTGTTTTAAGGTTTTATATCATGTTTAATTCACAGCACATTTTTGTCACAGGCATGTTTTTGGAAATAAGCATTTTCAATATTACATCAGTTAAATCATCTAAAGTTACACAACTGTACAAACCGACTGGACTTTCACACTTTACAGCCTCGTTTTCATTCACGAAAAAAAGGTGTCTACCATGAATAAGGTCCACTGCAAGTGCAAATAAATCAGTACCCATGTAACAGCTCTAAAAACGCATGAAACATTGCCTATTTAGGACCACAAACAAAAAAAATCTTTATTTTCTTATCACAAGATACATTAAAGGATACAGAGACACTGGAATATTAAAAAAAAAGTTTGAGTTGTGAGTTGAAAGAAATTTCTCATTGATATACAAAACTGAAATCCTGCATATCCTTGAATCAAACCCTAAAATCACCCGTCTTCCCTCCCCAACTCTATGCCATAATGGAGATCAAAGTTAAAAAAAAAATTCTTTCTTTTTTTTCAAGCTTTGCCAAAACATCGTGGGGTCACAAAACCCCTTCATAAAAAACGGGTGACAATTAAAAGGGGACATGTTAACATTTATTTGTGTCTTTAATGTGCAGTGCACGCTCCTTTTGTTTAAGAAACATTACAAAACCCCTAATCAGGGGAACAATTTACAATGAAATTTTGTGTTGACTAATCTCAACAAGCCAAGAAATCTGTCAAAAAAGCCCAACCGTTCAGCTCAAAAAAAGAAAAAAGCTTAATCATAAGGCAAAAATATGCATCACTATCAGCCTATAGTTGAGCCATGTCTAGGAAAACTCCAAAACATCTTTTTCATCTCACTGGATCCAGTTTAAAAAAAAAAACTTGAGTGGGAAATATGCATCAATATCAGCCTATAGTCGAGTCATTACTAGAAAAACTCAAAAACATCTTTCCCTCTCTCATTATCTACAAATGCTAACAGCTTCCCAGTAGCTCACACGACATTTATAACTCAAATGCGAGGGCATCAACTTGTTTGGAAAAACAGCAGATGTGGAAAACAAACTTTTATGGCTTTGTTCATGATATCATATATGGAAAGGCTCAATTATTGAGGTACAAAACAGGCCAAACTGACTGCGACATCCAACCACCTCAAACCAAGATCTGCCTTACATTCATGAACACCTTCAAACACTTTACCACAACCAGAAACCTTCCTAAATCATCAAAAATGTTTTTTCATACTAAGACCTACAAGACCTTCAAATATCACTGACTGGAGTGGCTACACTGCAGGAGTTTTGGATCCTTGATCACAAAAAAATAAAAACACGAAAAACAATATCGAGTCTGAGAAACCAGGTTGCTATCAATAAACCAACTCAACTGCAGATCTGCTGTATAGCGAACAATACTTTAGCTTCAATGCATTCCATGATACCATCTTTCCACAATTCAGCTAGGCCTGAAAGGCTAGAACCACAAGTACTGGCTGAAATAAAAGGAGCAGCGCAATCATTTATTTGTCTATATAGCATAAAAAAAGGGTGGTTTTTGTTTTTAACATAAGCGATCTAAGAAATTAAGAAAATGAAGGTAAAAAGACCATGTACTCCCCTCACACATTTAAATCCCAATTTCCATACACACAAGAATCAAACTCTTGAAAAATCCTGTTCATATTTATACAAATAACGACAGAACTGGAGAAAAATAAAGTGTGCTTTTCCACCATCTTAGAATGAACATGATTTGCTTTAAATTACACAGTTAAAAGGATTTGCGATTAAAAAAAAGCAATGGGCCAGCAGGGCACCCAAACCCTTAAACTATAACACTGGGAGTAAAACACTATGAAGTGTGGTGTATGCTGGTGTAAGAGTATGCGCTATGTCATCTTCCCGAGCATGGTGTGCGTATGGGATCTGGGGGACAACAGAAGAAGAAGAGGAATAAAGAAGAACAGCTGACGATGGCAGGTTTAACATGCTCTGGTAATGGATGTGGTCTACTGGAACATTGCTCAGTCCTCCAACACGATTGGCTCACTGGTGCTGGAGGGTATGATGGGTACGGGAAGCGGCCGGGGCGGCACAGGAAGTTTGATTCTGACTGGGAGGTGTGGTTTTCTGGCCGCCCGCCTCATCTCTGCCTGAGTGAGGTGTTTCCTCAGGGCTCTGCAAACCACATGCACATGGAATTAATCACAGGGAAAAAGCAAAAACTGGTCAATGAGATGTTTTGGAAACAAACCTGGTGTCTTTCGTAGCCACAAACACAACTGGATTCGGAGCATCTCCTTGACTGACCTTCTGCCTCTTAATGACTGACTGGGTGGCTGCTCTCATTCCCAATGCGAACGGTCTTCCGTTGGTGGACAAGGAATGACCTCCAGCCTGCAGCCAATGAGAGAGCTTAGATCTGTGTACACTATTTTCTACCGCATCTTTGTATGTGATACTCACATTGTCGAATGGCCTCTTGCCCAGCAGAGCGGATGTGCTCCGAGGCTGGTTAACCTGGTTACGGTTGATAGGGGTTGGAGCACCTCGAGGGGCTTTTAATTTCAAAGGCGCTTGAAGAGCTGAAGAATAAAACAAGCACAATTACTCGAAATATTCAAATATAAAAAGTCAAATGATCAGTTTTCAAATATCTCCCCTGTGAAATTTGAGGAAGGATTGTGCCAAACAATAGAATTTCACTTTTATGTCTCATTTTCCCCACCCTTAAAAGGGATGTGTGTTATATTTCTGATGTAAAAGTAATGATTTTCTATCCATATTTTGGTTTTGATTGAATACAGAAGCCATACCCAATTCTTTAACTATATTGATGAGGGATGGTCGAGGAATAATGCGATTCTTCATAGCACCCTTTGCTGCTTTTGGAAGTCGTATCATACCTAAAACAGAAAAAGAAGCAGTCAAAAAAGACTATAGAGAAAAAAAAATTCACACAGGTTTATGCTACTGCATAAAAAAATGGAGGGGAAAAAAAACAAGTTGTTATGGTTGCAATTGACTACTCACACTCTGCTTTGACAGCATTGGCATTAATGGAAGCGTAGGGGCGGCGGGCCGCTCGGTGGGACTGCAGGATGTCCTGGCACACCCGACGGGCAATTCGAGTGAGTTTAGTGGTCTGCAGGATGAAGGTCTGACGATTTTTAGCCAGAAGTTTAGCTCTCCCTGCGCTGCTAGTAAACGGAGACATGCCCTGTACCTCCTGGCGGGTCATGTGACCACGTGGAGCTGCATCCTATTGGAAAGATTCATGTTTATTAATTGATTTGGCTTTTTCTATCTCCATCTAGCATAAAAACATGTCCATTAAAAATGACTGACCTGAATAATTTAGCCACCAAGATGATTAATGAAACCAACTAGATTTCTCACCGTTGATTTTTGTATGCATTAATCCTTAATATTTTAAAACATCAAAAAAGACACGGTTAACATACTGAGCCAGTTCTGGTGGCGCCTTCTAGTTGAGTAGGGGTCTTAAGACCACCATACTTTTTCCAGTAAATCCAACAGGATGCACATAGTCGGCACTGCATGTTGGGAGGACCCCATGCATACCACTGCTGGGACTGAGCGGCTGGAAGAGTAGCAAGTCAAACTCATCAATACATTCATTATAACGCAAAGGAATAACTGAGCTTATATCTAAATACTTAAGTTCACTCACTGTGGCAGCTTTCACAACTGAGGCCTTTCTGGTAGCCGGTGGCACCATTCATGCCAGGTTTACTTCCAGGTGCACTGATCTGGTTGGGGTTGGGTTTGGTGCTGAGGGAAAGAACAAAATTTAGATTCTCCAACAGCAGGAAAAAATATCTTAATCTAACATAAAATGAATACATACAACAGAATATTTAAGTAAATGACTACTTTGCATTCTGTGCTAATTTTGCGTTCAATAATAGTTTAACACTACTATTGAAAAATTTTGGGTCAGTAGGAGTTTCTTTTTTTATTTATTGTTTTTATTGAGCAGGGATGCATTAATCAAAATTGACAGTAGAGACTTATACATTTTACAAAACATTGTTACTGTTCTTATGAACTTTCCATTTATCAAATTATATACTGTATATTATACATAACACTTTATATATAATGTACATATACTGTATGCTTACATGTTTATATGTCTACACTGCACATTCACACTTATTTGTGACCCTGTACCACAAAACCAGTCTTAAGTCGTTGGGGTATATTTGTAGCAATAGCCAAAAATACATTGTATGGGTCAAAATTATTGATTTTTCTTATGTGCCAAAAATCATTAGGATATTAAGTAAAGACCATGTTCCATGAAGATATTTTGTAAATTTCCTACTGTAAATATATCAAAATGTCATTTTTTGATTAGTAATATGCATTGCTAAGAACTTCATTTGGACTTTAAAGGCGATTTTCTCAATATTTAGATTTTTTTGCACCCTCAGATTCCAGATTTTCAAACACTTGTATCTCGGCCAAATATTGTACCATCCTAACAGACCATACATCAATTGAAAGATTGTTTATTCAGCTTTCAGATGATGTATAAATCTAAATTTCGAAAAATTGACCCTTATGACTGGTTTTGTGGTCCAGGGTCACATATATGCACACACTACACTAATACTTTTGTAATTGTGTAACTTTTGTATTAAGTACTTGTGGTTTTTGTCTCATATTGACATCCAGGCTGCTAGAGGACTCTCAGAGTAAGAATTTAATTGTATATTGTTTCCTGTACATGACAATAAAACTCCTGAATCTTGAATCCTGGAAAAAAAAAATTATCACAGTCGTCTCGACAAAAATATTATGCAGCTGTTTTCAAGATTGATAAGAAGAAATGTTTCTTGCACATCAAATCAGCATATTATAATGATTTCTGAATGATTATGTGATAAACTAAACAAGAATAAATTACATTTTGAAATATTAAAATAGAAAACAGTTATTTTAAATTGTAATAATATTTCACTACATAAATATTTTTCATTTATTCATGATCAAATAAATGCAGCCGTGGTGAGCACAAGACACTTCTTTCAAAAACATTATATCTTTTGAAACCCAAACTTTAAAATGCTAATCTATTTAAAAATTCACTGTTTAAAAAAAAATAATAATAATAAAAAAGGTAAACTAAACACTAAATGGACACCAATTTGTGGCATATATTTGGAAAATGCCACTTGAATAAATAAAAAGAAAAAAAAAGTGCAGTGACATTAAATACTCACTAGGTGGGGATGTACACCTGCTTCAGCTTGCTGTCAGCTTCCGCTGCCTTTAGTCTTTTCTGGTGAGAAAAACATGGTTTCAATAACATTCCTATCCATGCATAAATGTGAACATCAAAATTTATGTTTTGAAATGCACACAAAAAAAACAAACACACAAAGTTTGTACCTGCTGGATGTAACGATCAGTAGTCTTCCACATGTAGTAGAACTGGACCACACTAGCTAACGACTTCCAGGGCAACTGCAGGACAACAAATAAATGTTCATTTAAATCTTAAGCTTTTCCAAATAATACAGTGTGTATGAGAGCAAATGCTCAAGTATAGCGTTTTAAACTCACAAAGTCTTGGCGAATATCATTGAAGTCTTTGCCGTATTTCTCCAGAGCCTCCTCAAACAGCATGGCTTCTGAGGCGCTCCACTCTTCCATCTCATCCCTGCACAGTACCGGGCCACCCTGCGGCACCAGCGTTGACATGGCCTTGGCGAGATCATAGCCGTTCTTCTGCAGGGTGTCCATGGCGTGGAACTACAAACAGAAGGGACAGTGTGAATGTAAGATGTGCGTGAAAACTGAAGTCTGAGCGAGGTGGCAGTGAATGAAATGCTCCTGTGAGTAGCTGAGGAAGAGAGAGTGATTGGATGCTTCCGTTCTCTCACCAGTGTAATGTCTCTAGATGCTGCTGCTGCGCTCATGTGCAGACTGGGCTGGCGGATTGAACTGCTGCAGTCTAGTGCACGTGCAAATGTACCAACAGCCCTAAAATACAAAATATTTGAATTAACATCATGCTTCTGCGCAATAAAAATGTAAAAATAAAATTTTAATGAACAGTGAAATACTAACCGTGCCACCACCAGGAACTGGTCTATCTGAGGATCCTTCAGCTGGTTATTAGGATCCCAAACCTTTGTCTCAAGCTTCTCCTGCACTCGACTGTCTGAATCAACTAATGAGGTAGAAAACATTGTATTTACTAAAGACTGGTTTTGAATTAGCCCTTCAACATCTCTCCCCAAAATGTATCCTGAAAATATCAATACCAGGACCTGAAGTACTGATGCAATATTGTGATGAGAATCATGTGCGAGTAGGACACAATGTAAACATTGCAGCTGCTTCAGCATTAGATGTCTGACATTGCCACTACTGGAGCCTCTTGGAAATCGATGGGAGTTTTCAACAACAAAACGACCATGTTTTAGTAACGCCAAGGAGAGACATTAAAACGTTCTTACCTTCATCCAGTTTGTCAGGGATCTCTGCCTGGTATTTGGATCCCACTCTGATCTCACCCTGGTCAGCCAGCAGGGTCTTCTGCACCGGGTCAAACACCAGAGAGTAGAAGAAACAGTCCTACAGAACAAACACACATTATAAAACACAAACACTTCATGCAGTTGGCCATTTGGTAAATTTAAATCAAGAAAAGGTGTTCACTTATCTAACAATTTTATTTTGCCCTAGTTTCGAAAAAAAAAAAAAAAAAGTACACTACTGTTCAAAATTTGGGATCAGTCGTTTTTTTTTTATACTTTAATTCAGTATTTATAATGTTACAAAATTTAAATTTTGAATAAATTTCTATTCATCAAATAATCCTGAAAAAATATATCATGGTTTTCACAAAAATATAAAGTAGCACAACTGGTTTCAACATTGATAATAATAGGAAATGTTTCTAGAGGATCATGTGAAACTGAAGACTCGAGTAATAACTGCTGAAAATCAGGATTTGACATCACAGGAATAAATTACAAGTTACTTTAAATTGTAATAATATTTCACAACATTACAGTTTTTACTGTATTTTTTATCAAATAGCTTTGGTGTGCGTAAGAGACTTCTTTCAAAAATATTTTTAAACTTTTATAGTCTCTCTTTGTGACACTCCATGATAAACCACACAGTGAGTGCTCTTGTACTGCAGGTGGACTCTTACCTCTCTCTCTAGGTAGCCAGTTAAAACATCAGTCTCATTCAGGAGTGTGACGTTGCATTTTCCTCTGTAGAAAAACAATAAAATGAAAACATGCACAGTATAAACAGGACTTTATCACTACAAATCAAACATTGTGTCTGTAAGTGTATTTACCGTATATGTGTGGCCGGGAGAGACTCAAACTGTCGAGACAGGAACAGTTCTCTGTGCTTGAGCTGGTGTTTCTGTTGTTCTAACATTGAAGGCTGCTTGGACTCCTCTTCAAAGTCTCCTAAAATGCATACACAAACATATGAGTGTGATGCTAATGGCCTCAATCAATTCTGATGTGAACGAGCTTCCTCTCAGAACACACACAGACCAAATCTTAACAGTTTACACATCACTTTAGGTTATTAATAATGGCTGTGATCAATTTCACACTCATTCATATACAAGTAAATTGAATATCCTTCATGAGATCCGTTGACTTATAAGAGAAGAAAACAATTATGATGCCGTTCCAACTCAAAATGACTCGAATAGGATGCATTTCAAAAGCATGACTAAAACACCAATTTGCTACACTAATGGAGAAATTTCTTAAATAGATGCTCATGTGACTTGGCAGGACTTTATCAGCCGATCTGACCGGACTCAACCCCTGCACAGAGCTGAAGGAAACCCTGTCAATAAGAGGGCGGGATATCAAACCACACCCCTTTCCATTAACCCCTCCTGTCACCCCGGTGGCCCTGCCCCCTCCTTTCTCTCCCCTTGGCCAATGCGTCCCTGCCAGCTTTACTGGGAAACCCTGTGCAATAAACCTGAGGCGCCCATCCCCCCATTGAGCAACAACACCCCCCCCATCATGCACAAGTACGCATTTAAAAAAAAAAAAAAAAAAAAAAAAAAAAAAAAAAAAGGCACAAGCTCTCTTTCACACATGCACAAGCAGACGAGCACTCGAGACACACGTACGACAAATCCATCATACTTGCACTCTCTCAGAGCCAAACACGCACACACATAAATGCGTTCAATAACACTTTAACTTAAAGACAGCGGCCAGACAGTGTTAACCTAATGTTAACCCTTTGAGCACCGGTGCCCGGTGGGTCCCATGAAGGCTCTTTTGTTCTGAGAGCACAGGGCGGATGGCAGCTGAGGATAAGCACAGAGGACCCCATTCAGGGAGGGGGAAGGAGGAAGATGGGCAGAAGGTAGAGAAGGGAGGATGTGATGTAAATGGGAACCCTGATCTTGTGTAACAGGACAGTGTAGGTGCTGTAGAGTGCCACGACAAAGAGGAGGATAGGTTCAGAATTAAACGGACGGCCAAGTAGACATTGACCTCTCATGACTGCACAGGATTTGAATGCGAACTCCTGCCCAAGTCAACGCAATACAACCTCCTCAACCCAAACCTGACCCTACTCTGGAATTGTTGGGTAAATGTGCTGCATTGACAATTACAACAGGTTTATGGTGGTTCATGTACACAAAATTTACATATAAATGAACCACTACCTCAGGCATGTAGGTGAGATGAAAAATATTTATCAGACATGTGGGATGTGCAAAACTACATATTTTCAAAATCAACTCGTCAGTGGGTTGTCTGAATGACTAATCAGGTGGTCGGACTCAGAGTAACCCTATCAGGTGAATTTCTCAGTGGGCACTCACATGGGACAACAGTGGGCATCAGTTTCCAGACATTTTCAGATGTTGAGTTTGTGTGACGCAATGGACAATTATCGGTATGTGTGCAGAGACCAACAATTGCGTGATCTGAATCCAAGAATGCAAGTTCTTTCAATAAGGCAACTGACAGATACTCAACAAATATATTATATATGACTAAATATCTGTAGCCTTTTATTGCATAAAACATAATCCTCTGGAGATGAAAAAAAATTAAAAAGGATTACACATAATACCCAAAACACTACTTAAACTATATGGTATTAAGTCTGGCAGAAAATGTATTAAAAAAAACAACAAAAAAAAATTACTAGTACTTAAAATGTGGTGATGCAACTTCTCAGAAAACTTAAATGCACAGCTGAAAAAAAAAATAAAAATTATATATATATATATATATATATATATATATATATATATATATATATATATATATATATATATATATATATATATATATATATATATATATATAATAATCTGCTTGTGTAGATTGGTGTCCCTTCTGCTAAGTCCTTCTGTTTTGTACCTGCATAGAAAGCTCCGCAGATTTCTGAAGAATGAAAATCCACACAATTCAAAACATTCTATAAATGCACTGCCCTTTTGGTGTTTATTTAGTAAATAAGTAAATATTTTGGATAATTCGATTATACTTTCAACCATCAACACAAGAGACTAGTACTACTCCACTGAGAAATTTGACCATAAATTAGGCACGAAATAAAATTTTGCTAATTGCTGCAATCTCATGTGAGTGACAGGTTGCTGTTATTGTCCTCAAGCTTGTGTACATATAATGTTGCGAGAATGAGATGAAATTCTGAATTAAAGCAAAGTCACTTTTGATTTCATGACCACTTCAAATCTGTTTGGCGTGATTCCACAGATTTCCCCTCAAATTCAGTGTAGAATGTAAATTCTGGGCCTACTAACTGGTCAAATTCATAGAGGAGGAAGGTAAAAAAGAGACCTGCTTCTACATTCAGATTGAAGACAAATACATAAAATGCAAGGTCATGAAAGTATTATGACTTAATTATACATGGATTGATCTCTTTGGTGCCTTAATTGCTGCTCCCAATGGCTTTCAAAGCTCTCGAGTTTCACTTGAAATAGTACATCTACATTGTGGCACCATATCTTTATTTTAAATGTGATGAAGAGGTGTGAACTGCTGGAGACTAAAACAGTTGGGTACTCACTTGCATTGCTATCGGCCAGTGTGTTCAGGTTGGCAGATATATCTCTCCGTCTGAAGAGACAGACCACCTTGGCTTCTACATTTCCATTGGCAGTTGGGGAGACATGCAAAGATAAAAAGTGTGAGAAAGACCATTCACAAAAAGATCACACTTATAGTCATTTTCTCTATACAATGTGTGAAGAAGTACTTTAAGTGCTATTACTGTCTTCATGTCATGCACTTGTTAAAAAACCCATCATTTAAGTATAACTTTTAAAGTAAACTTTCACCAAAAGTGGGACTGAATGATACTGCCTATGATTTAAACGAAAGAGCACCAACATTTAAGCTGCCAAGTAAAAAGTTGTGAGCCCTATCAATAACTACATTTCTACTAATTTTCCAGCACTGAAAATGAACCACTCTATATGGAAATGAAAATCACATCTTACTCATTAATTCAACACTGTTTGGGTTAGTGTTGTGCATTTTCAAGACAACACTGAATTCTGACTATATTGAACACAGACACCACTTCCATAAGTTTAACCATTATGCTGAGCTTCATAGCCCTTCAAAATGAGGTTACATTAAAGTGTTTTAATCCCTGCTCCAGGAAACAGACCTGTGTCATTCTCAGCATTATATAAGTGTCTTACGGCTGGATCTTCATCTCAAACAGCTCAGCGTGCATCGGTAGACAACAGCATGATGGCTGAGCATTAGCAATGCACAACAGAGGGGAGCAGGTGACAGAGACAGTATGTTACACTATCATGAGTGACAACGCATTAGCAGAGAGCTGGCATACATGTCAATCATCCATGTTCAGTGTAATGTTTAAAACTCCACATGCAATTGATGATGTATGATAAATGACTGGTCAACATCAAAAGCCCCAACCAATCACAGTCAGTCTGACTCTAGGCTGTAAGAATGTTGACATGTCAGAATAATTATGTATGCTGTCATATTGCTCAAAAATAAGTAAATGCATGCACCAAAAGGAAGCAAGCACAATATTTTGGATCAAAAATTATGACAGAATATAACATAACATGTTCCAACCTCACCTTGTTAAGTTCTTCTATTCGGCGAATCAGATACGGGTTACTGGAGGAGTTTTCAAAATACACATAATCTGTAGTAGACAGAAAAAATCATCTGTAAGTGACAATCATCTGTAATATTGCTGAGCTTCGTAATTTATTTATATAAAATATATACATAAAATGACAAACAATGTAGCAAAGATTGGCTTAATGAGAAATTTGGATCAACAGAAATACACCGATATTACAAACCTGGACATACCGAAAACAGTTATTTTCATGATACTTATGCATATGATAAATTGAACTGATAAATGGCTGATATTATAATTCTAAACTATTTTGTCTAAATAAAATAAAAATAAAACACTAAAAATAAGAAATAAAATCAATGGTTTTAAGTGCATTCGGGTGCTACATTATAATATACAGTACTAAAATGGATATTAATTTTTAACAGTTGCTAAAGATTGCATTTAATTATGTTTTTTAAGCTGGCGTTTTAAACATTTACTTTAAATTTTAGTTTAGTAATTTAAATAAATTTTAAAAATGGGGGGGGAATGGGAGAAATGAGCAAGCACAATTAAATAGAAAAAATAAATAAAAAATATCTATAATATCAGTCAATAAATTATATGGTACCAATACATTGCACATCCTTAAATGGATAGTTCACCCAAAAATGAAAATTATTTCATTAAGTACTCACCCTCATGTCGTTCCAAACCCGTAAGACCTCCGTTCATCATCGGAACACAAATTAAAAAAAAAAAAAAGACTTTATTCAACAATTTGTCTCCTCTGCGTCACCCTAGCACCATTTTGGAGAGTATTCACTGAACGCAAACAGCACATGTTGTTCTGTGTCAGCCGCACCACACGGATACGTTTGTTTTCGTTCAAATCAACAGAAACCGTGTGGTGCAGCTGACAAAGAACAACATACGCTCTTTGCGTTCAGTGGATACTCTCCAAAATGGCGCTAGGGCGACGCAGAGGACACAAAGTTTTTTTTTCTTTTGCACATTAAGTATTCTCATAGCCTTGTAAAATTACGGTTGAACTCCTGATGTCACATGTATTATTTTACCGATCTCCTTGCTACGTTTCTGGATGTTAATCGTGTAAGGACCCTTGCTGTCTATTGGAGGGTCAGACTCAGAGAGCTGTCAGAATGCATCAAAAAATATCTTAATTTGTGTTCCGATAATGAACGGAGGTCTTACGGGTTTGGAACAACATAAGGGTGAGTAATTAATGACAGAATTTTCATTTTTGGGTGTACTAACCCTTTAACGCTCCATAATGCACACCATACTGAAGGTGACATGAGCAAGGGTGTGGACAATATTAAGAGAACATATGATGAGGCACGGTCAACAGTGTGTACACAGAGCACATCACTTCAGTTATGTAATCACTCTCTCTTCTGGTCTGGGCTGGTCAGCTCTGGACATTCTGGTAGACGTTGATCTTTGATCGGACTAATGCTTTCTGTTCTCGCCTCTGCTCAGCCATGTTCTTAAAACGTGCCACAAGGGATAAATCAAAATGGAGGTCTTTCTCCCAAGTTCATGAGCTTCATCAATCAGAGGGACACTGTGAAGAGAGGCTGGGCTAAATGGATCAATAATTTCCCTCACGGAGAAACCGGGTCTAGCCATCTGCTCTTCAAGCAGGGATGTGCTGTATTGTTAGCTCATGGCATCTGGTGTTTAGAGACACCTATAAATCCACTGAGGCTTCAAGATACTGACAGGGACAAAAACAGCAGACAAACTAAACTTAAAGGTGAAATGTGTAATTTCTGCATTACTAGCCTCACTAAACAAAATGTATGAGAAGTTTCCTGAACAATCCTCCAGATCGGAGTGAGAAACTCAAAACATCAATTCAGCCAACACTGCTGTATTGGGCTGGTCGGGATGCTCAAATAAACCAGAAAGGTTTATATGTGTTTATACTTTTCAAGGGAAAAATACCTACAGATGGCTTAGTCGCTGCTAAGGCTGGATTTAAAAAAAAAAAAATACTAAACAAAAATACTTTTCAGGTTAATCATGATATTCATTTGAACATTTTAAGATGTTCATTTTGTGAATAGACAGTGCACCTTCCTGTTTAAAAACATTTCAGTGAATTCTGATTCAATATTCTCTGGATCCCAGCACGACATATACACACACACACACACACACACAAATTAAGAATTCATTCCCACACAATGTTGTTTCCTCATTTTAGTAAATAGTAGCCAAGTTGTACCAATTCTTCCCCTCCATTTGATTTACTTAGAAAGGGGGAACAACAATTTAACTAAATGAGGGAACAAATTCTTAATTCATGGCCACAATTTATTTTTGTCTGCATAGCATACTCCATAATATTGCAAAACAAATATGCAGTCCTAGCCTAATGATTAGAGCAGGGGTGGCCAACGTTGGTCCTGGAGAGCAATAATTCCAGGCAGCAGAGTTTTTCTTCAACCTTGATTAAAACGCACCTGCCTGTTACTTTCTAGTAGACCCAAGACCTTGATTAGCATGTTCAGGTGTGTTTGATCAGGTTGGAGCTGAACTCTGCAGGACTGTGGCCCTCCAGGACCAATGCTGGCCACCCCTTGGGTTAGAGAGTCGGACTTGTAACTCGAGTCTCGGTACCGGCAGGGATTGTAGGTGGGGGGAGTGAATGACCAGTTCTCTCTTCCACCCTCAATACCACGACTGAGGTGAGATCCTTGAGCAAGGCACGAACTGCTCCCCAGGCACCGGAGCAAAAATGCCGCACTGCTCCGGGTGTGTGTGCGCACTTGGATAGGTTAAATGCAGACACCATACTTGGCCACACGTCAGTCAGTCAGTGCGTTTTTTAAAATGAGAAAAACATCTGTCTGGCAGTACATAAACATAGCAGGAAGCTCATTTAACAGAAGCAATGTCACCTGATATATACATTTGCATGTATGCATGCAGAGCAGAACTTTCTGTGTGCATCACTAGGCATGTATCCTCTTAGCATTTTTATTAAAAGTCTCAATTAACACCCCGTGATAAACAATGTAAGCTTTACTGAATCAAAACTATCTCAATTATAGTGCTGGTTTGAAACACACTCCAATTCTCTCTTGCTGACAAACAGTGCAGTTGTATCTTGCCTTGTTTTAACTTAATGCACCACAAAAGAGAGGACAAGCCCTCATCCTTTAGCATGCTTCATGTTTGTTCTATTCAAAGAGCAGTGATGAAGATATTGTGAGGGAAATCAAATCACATAAAAACCATGCTACATTTTGAATCTTCATTACCCACTTTGCTCCAAAGCTTCTTATGTTACCATGCAAGGGCAATCTGACTTTACACAATGCCTCATTTACTGCTAGAAACCATTGTGAGAATTCACTGACAGGGCACATTTCATATTGCATGATGAGGATACAGCTCTCCTTCCACTTAGCATCTGGATTGGAGAGTGGCACTCAAACCAAGAGTTCAGTGAGCACAAGTGACCTGGACAACATGTATTCTAGTGGTCAACAAATGTATCTCTTTAAACCAAATGCCAATAAACATATCTAGACCGTGCCTGAGAGTTGACAGGTATATAATACCAATATATGCATACAGTTTGATGACTGGGTACAAGGCACTTTATTTTACGATTGCCTTGTTACAGTGTAACTATACTTTTAAGTACTAAGTAATATTAATTAACAACATGTACTTACTATATGGTTAGGGTTAACAGTATAGTGACGTGACATGTGGCCAAGTATGGTGACCCATACTCGGAATTAGTGCTCTGCATTTATCACATCCTAAGTGCACACACACAGCAGTGAACACACACACACACCTGGAGCAGTGGGCAGCCTTTTTTTTTTTTTTTGCTGCGGAGCCCGGGGAGCAGTTGGTGGTTCGGTGCTTTGCTCAAGGGTTGCTCAGTCGTGGTATTGAAGGTGGGAGAGAACACTGTATGTTCACTCCCCCCACCCACAATTCATGCCGGTACAAAACTCGAACCCGCAACCTTTGGGTTATGAGTCCGACTCTCTAACCATTAGGCCACAACATCCTTCTTTAGGATGAGGGTTTGGTTTAGGGTTAGTTGCATGTAATTAATTTTGCATAATTTATTGTTTTTACTATAGTAAATACGTGTACACAAGAACACCATATAATAAAGTATTAACAAAATGATTTTACACATTTAAAATGCACTACAAAAGATTGTTGGTTGGTCGGTGTTTTAATGCCATGCCAGCTCCCTTGGCTGCTTTCATAGTGAGTAAAAGTATAAAATTACTATTGAAATAGTATAAAAGAGAAATTTAAAAACCTAAATCAGAATTGCAGCCTTTTATTCCATATTGTGTCGTACATCAGAGTAAAATGGATGTAAAAAATTATACTTGTTGATTGGTTAGAGGCAGATCTGAATGTGAGGTAGCAGTCTATTATAAAACAGGGGCGGGGTTTAAATGGACTTTGGAGAAGAGTGTTCAGAAGGTCAGGTTATGATATTTTAATAAAAAATATAATTAAATTAAAAAATGTTTTTTTCATTTAAATATGCTCAGATGAATAATTAAAATGCATTTAGAACATTTTTTTAAGGAGATACAGATACAGCAGAGACAAAAACACACTCTGATCAAATGGGTAAACCAAAAACAGAGAAAGGCGACAGCACTTAGTCACAAAGCTTCAGACCACAGAGGTAAAATGTAGGGATGCAAGAGCTTGGGGCCAGAATAGGAGGTCAAGTTCAATGACCTAAACCTGTACCGGCACCTCCCAAAACATTAGCAAACAGCGCAATAAAATACACAGCAGTATCTATGAAAACTATGAAAGACCATCATTACATTACAATCCTACATAGCATGATAACTAGCATCTTAATTGTATAAAACATTTAAATGGCTGCTGTGAGCAGAGGCAGACCTTGCCTTCCTCTGAACCTAGTCTTGAGTCATAAACTCTAATATATTTTGACAAGCGTGTAATAAGTGAGTTTTTCCTCCAGAACTTCCCATCAAACCCTGCCTGTTCAATCTGCAACTGTGATACTGATAAAGCAATCAGCTTCATCTACTAAAGCAACACAGACTGATTGCTGTGACCTATTTATGGCCGATTCCTGGATTTAACATAAAATCACTATAATGTGTATGCTCACCATGTCACGCTGATGTTAACGCACATACAATTTTATTATAAGGTAAAATGCATTACAATGCACAACGAGGAGCATCTTGCTGACAACAGATGCTCATACATGACAGTGTACAGTAAAGAGGACAAAGTCAAATGGGCAAATTTATACACTAAAAACCGAGTTGGATAAGATGCAACTATGTTATCATATTACATCTGCATGCACAGAATTTTTTTCACAATCCATACATTAACTTACAGTTGAAGCTATTGAACTTTTTTTTTTTTTACTTTAAAATGGACATGACAAAAAAATACACCAAAACTCTAAATTAAGAAGATTATGACATTAAACTTTATTTACAAAACCCCTATTTTCTGAAAAACAAAATTACGACATTTTTTTGCCAAAGTTTTATATTAACAAGACAAGAATAACTAAAAAAGAAAAACTAATGTATTATTACCTTTTGCAAAACCTATCTCACAATAGACTTCGAAACGCTTTCAAAGATGAGAACACAAAAAATAAATTTATAAAAAATATTAATAATAAAAATTAAAGATATTTAAATTTACGTAACTATGCAAATTAAAAAAAATTATTTTACGTATTTGTTCTTTATTTTTACATATTTGTTGTTCTTATTTCACATATTCTGAACTGTATAATAATGCTTTATATTTGCACTATATTTGACTGTGATTAAATAATAAATAAATGAACTTATAGTGCAACTTACGAACTCTAAATCTAGGTTCACCAAGATTAAAATGTCTAAATTTCCATATACCCGTAAAAACAATTATTTGACCTCGTTCCATTTCAAACAGGTGACAAACTGAAAGTCTTTGCATCCCGTACTGTGAGACTCCAATATACACTCCGTATAATCCAGCTGTCAAAAGTTTGACAGAACGGCTCAGTTCAGGCAACGTGCACGACACAAACTTGAATGAAAGTCGAAAAAGTGAGTAAAAGCAACATAAGTGAATAAACTAACTGGAAGGGTTCTCTCATAATTAGCTGATTTGCTAATTACTTTAAGAGTCAGAACTAAGAACAAAAGAAAGAGTTTGCGACACAGTGCACGCTTTTACATCCATGTGAATTTAAAAGTTGAGTTAAATACTTGCATAAATAATTAATATCGCGTTAACCCAAATGTAGCCGTAACGAAACTAGCCTAGCTCGCTTAGCAACGGGATTCCGCTCATTGTAACTAAGGCGGAAACAGCCGCTCACGCTAATGCTAATGCTAACCCCAGCGAGCCTGCTGCTAGTGTTAGCTTTAACAATAACACTCACCTCCAACTCGGTACATGTTGGCCGCCATTCTCTCACTCTCCTAAACAAACTCTGTGTTCGCGGATTCTCTCGTTGTGTGGATAAAAATGTGTATCCACAATTGGTGCTGGTTCTTTATATCCTCGCGTGTACTAGCGTACTTCCCCCTCCCGTTGCGAGACAAAGCCGGGACCCGGCACGGCGCTGCCGCTCTGGCGGGTAAAAGTTTAAAGTTTCCGCTACAATGTTTCTCCGGATTGTAAAAAAATCGCGTCTTTGTTTCGGTGCTGCGATAAAACTCCCATCGAAGCCCCTCTCAGACATTCACACTTCACACGAGCCCTTGATAGCCAGCCTGTCTCTTTCTTTCTGTCTCTCTCACTCCACTCTTCCTCCCATCCTCCGCTCCCTGCTTCATCCTCCTCTTCTTCACCTCCGCTCTGTTTCACACACACAGACGGGTGCGCGTGCACGCACCCCTTCTCCAACGTCATCATCGGAAGCTCAAAACGTCACTTAGAATTCGACAAACTCTCTGGAAACAGAAACTTGAGCTCCCGCAAATAATCTCTTTAAACATTTACGAGAGATTTTTTTTTTCCTAAAGAGAAGCATGCGACTATTAGAGAATTATTTTGTGGCATCAAGTTAATGTGGAGAGGCTTATCCCACTTCATAAATCAAAATTGAACATCATTGATTATTATCATTATAAAGATTATAACATTATAAATGCTGCACAATAAAGATATCAAAATCATTTATCATTGTATGTCCTTTTTCTTTTTTTTATGATTTATTGTAAGTCACATGTTTACATTGTTTACATCATGTTATTCTAAAAACAACATGAGTAAAATAGAAACAGAAACTTGGAAGTTTATTTTTTTCCATTAAATTTTTAAATAAAAAGCAGCACCATGAGACTATTGTGCATTACTTTTGTAATCAATTGTACAATAGTTTTTTACATACACCTTGATATCTATCAAAGGTTACTTACATTACCTTTAAACTAAACATTAATTTGCATGTATAAGAAATCCAATCGTCCAAACTATCAGAAATGTTCACTTGAGAATCAGGTTAGGACAGTGAAAAATGTTACAATACTCCCCTCTACAGATTTAAAGACAGCATCACAGTCTCTCAAAAAAGTCTTGCTCCTATTGTCCTCTAGGTGGCGTTTCGTAATACTAAAACTGAATCAGTGAATCACATTAGGCTATGAAACTTTGATGGAAAGTTGATGATATATATTTTTTTACCCAATAGAAAACAACTGAAGAAGTTACTTTGCATGCTTGTGAAAGTCAGTTTGCCTCGTGTGAGCTGGGTGCATCTGAAGGCTTCAAAGCCAAACTGACTATGTAGGCCTCATGGCCTACGTGACTGCTCTTATGATCAGAGAATATAGAAGGAAGTGCCGAAGATGGGAGATGCCACAGGATGAGATAATGCGCAAACAAATAATGTGTGTAAAACTCATTAAAATCCTAAAATGTATATGTCTCTGCAACATTGGGCACCCGGAAAGTGGTAGATAAGAGACGTTATCTCTTGAAAAACAGACTATCAAGTGGTTTTCTACAATGAAAGCAAGCATTATGAAAACTAATAAACAACTGTGGAAAAGTACTGGGAATGACATATCAAAGAATGATCTGTGCACTCATCAGACAGTGACAGAAAAAAAAATTGTACAAAGATGGTAGTCCGGACAAAGAAAGATTCAGATTGTTCTGCAGGCATCTCGGATTTCTTATTTTAACTTCTGGAACTCTGCCTCCTGAGCATTATTTCGCAAGACAGAGAAGACTTCTATTCACAACGAAGTACACAAAGACAGACATTCTTACTTCAAAATGTATTTATTTGATTAAAAATAACAAAATTTCACATTGTTTAAAAGGCCGTGAAAAGCTGACTTGGTCCATAAATGATAAGCCTTTTGGAAGTTTTTGGACAGAGGACATATTCCTGATAGCAAATAAAGCATTGATTATCCTACTGCCCAGAACAAAACGCTTCACAGAGACCTGATTTATGGTTATGTAATGTCACACAATTATGTATTTAGTATTTAATGACTGAAAAAAATGATTAAAATAAGCATATGAAAAGCACTATGAAGTAAACAAGCACTTGTAAACTCGAAGTACACTGAGTAAAGCATGATACATGTAAAAACTAGAGATTATTTAATTTCATTTAGTACATCCTTCTCTTGTGATGTAATGAAATGGCAGAAATTTCACTATTGATTTCACTATTTTTGCTAAATGTGTGAATCTCACAAAAACTGTCCAGGCCACAAAATTAAACAAAATACTGTAATTAAGTTTTTGCATTAAGAAAATAAACTTTTTTTTAGGACCACCACAATTTTTGAGGCTTTTCATAATTTATTATTTTTTCCTTTTGATTTTGGAATGCAATAATAAATGCATTTTCTTTCTATATAAAAAAAAAGCAAGTATCAAACACAATATCTTTTTGGCCATGTCAGTTCATGAAGAAATATAGGTAGTGAATAGCAATGCATTATTTATGACAACTCAATGGTAAAACAACACTGTGACATATTTCGTAAAAACTAGCATAACCTTCCAAATGCTTCATGTCACAGCAGATTGTGCAATGAGATTTCGTCCTTGTTTCATTTCCTAGAATATCTTCATGCCTGTTCCTCTCTTGATTCTTGGTGTATATATCTCTATGTTTTGTCTTGATTCCTGGTCTCTCTATCGTCCATTCTCTGGAGAGCTAGAGGAAGAGCAGACAGAAGAGGAAGAAGCTAGATGTTCTTTGGAATGGTCTCCGGTCCCTGCCCCTTTAACTCTCCACTGGAGGATGCAGGTGTCCTTCCCGCCCATCGACAGAAGGTGACTGTCATTATGTGTGAAACGAACGTTGGTCACATGACTGCCATGGCCCTCATACTTATAACTTGGAGCCTGACGAGAAATCGGGGAATTAATTATTAATGTCTTGCAGTATAAACAAACACTTTTAATGACATATTACCTGATAGAGTAAATATGTGAATTATTAATCTGCATACAATACATACTACATCTGGCCGTTGTATCAAAGTTTAATGCATTGTTAAGCATCCTGAGTCTAGTGAGATTTATTGTTTCATTTTATTTCTATTCCAAAATGATCATTTCTTTGACTCTCAAATATTTCAGGCAGTGACTTACCTTTGGTTTGGGACATGGATACTGGAACAAATGAACCTTACAGAAGTCATCGGCTACTGCCACCATTCTCTCACTGTGTGATCGACACAAGGCGTTGATGTCTGTCCCATCTGATCCCTCGAGCCACACACCTAGCCAGCAATACAGTTTAGACAGTCAGCATACCCATATACAGTACGTGCTTTCATTGCACAGGACTTTAGGGACCGACAACATCAGGGGAATATACTTAATGCACATGCACCAGATGCATACACACTCGAGTACACATTATGAAATATGAATTAACTTGAATTGAATGAATAATGAATGAACAAAATATATTTTTTTACATTTTTAACAAAAGTTTTATATGTTAAATAATATTAAATGTTAAACAATACTGGTTATTAAAGTTGATTTTATGAAAGTGCAAATCAGCAAATCAAAAGAAAACCAGCATATAGTGATGTTTTGTCCACCTCCATTTATCAATTAAAAAATTCTCTCACCCATGACATGGAATCCAAGCACACAGGTATAGGACGCCCACTCTCGATCTTTACTCTCAAACCGGTTCCTCAACAGCTTGCAACCGCTTGCGACGTCCCCTTTTGCCACAAACATAAATGTTCAAATGCATTATCATTTATATTACTCATTGTCTTCTGTCAATATGTTTCTGTATCATGAACTCAAGCGTGCAGCCTTACAGTATAGAATTTCATAATCGCCAGAGTTGGACATGATGTATTTTCCATCTTTGGACCAGTCAAGGTGAGTAATGAAACTGGAGTGCCCCTGAACATACAGGGAAGTGTTTAGCACACAAACAGACTGCTATAAGCCATTACAACCAACAAACCTCCACGGCAAACCAGCATTAAACAGTTTGGCATCAAGAACACTTGACCCAAATGCTTGGCTTACTGTGCACTTTCCGAATCGTGTATAGCGCCGGCCACCCTCAGTGACGTTGTAAATGTAGATGAAGTTGTCATGGGAACCAACTGCCAGAAAGCTGCCATCTGTGTTGTGGTAAGCAGTAAAACATAAGCTATTGACTGTAAACAGGCTTTTAAGAGCTACAGAACAACTTGCATGCAGTAAAAGCTGCCACATTGAAACATGAACTGGGCATCACTTTTACATTTACTAAATGTAATTTGGTTCACTCTAAGAAAAAGTGTAGTTCTGTTTTATACTGTGCCCTTTATTATTGTGATTTGGTTGACCTCTGACCTGGTGAGTATCTCATTACGGACAGCTGCTCATTGCCATCAGTCAGGTCTGACACCACTTCTTTGGTTTGCAGATCCAGTACAACCCATCTATATAGGTAAGGGTATAAAAAACATCATTAAGCCATTAAAAGGGAATATTTCACTGGAAAAAGCTTACTATGAAACTGAAATGGAAACTGTGTTGTAAATGTTATACCTTCCAGTACTCAGTCCAACAGAGACAACAGCTCCATTTGGGCTGAAATCAGCACACAGACCAGATTCCTAAAAGTGATAAAAAGTAATGTTTTTAGTTATTAATATATAAAAATATGAAGTTATTATAAATTGTAATAATATTTCACAATTACTGTTTTCACTGTATATATTAATCAAACAAATGCAACCTTGGTGAGCATAAGAGACTTCTTTTTAAATAATTTTAAATAAATAAATAAATGCACCAACCCCAAAATCCTGCACTTTACTGTTAGATTGTTGAGTCTAAATTAATATATCTCAGTAACGCTCATATTATCAAATACGTTCAGTTGTTTACTTCTACTCTATTCCAAGTATATTGCATGATGCAGAATCCATTGTCAGTACAAAGTGTAGTATACAGCCAGTGGCACACACAAAAAAAACCTAGTGCACCTTTAAAACAGTTAGTTTCCTGTGACTTATCTGACCTCTAGTGTTGCGCACCAGTCCAGTTTGTGGTCCCCGGCATTCCACACACACACTTGACGATCATTTCCACAGGTGATAAATATGTTCTGAGTGGGATGTGTGGCCAGACCCCACATTTCATCCACATGACCCTGTCAATTCAATACACTTTTTTAGATTCACTTAGAAGCAAACTACAAGATCCACACTTGTTTTTTTTGTTTGTTTTTTATAAATGAAAGTTTATTGTAAGTCGATTCTTAATTTACATCAATACCCCTATTCAGATATTCAATGTTGTTGTATATTTGCATATAAAAACTATGTATATTTACATATACATCCAACATATCTACCTGTACAATAGCCACAAACCCATCCGAAAATGTTCCTCTTAGGATTGCATTTCGTGTTGTGCCAACGAGCAGTTCCTCTCCATCTACATCTGCAATGGTGCGGACTGCACCAAACTTCTCAGGAATCTGGAAGAACAAAGACCATTCAAGAAGTTGTTGACATATAAACTACATAAACTGCATGAACTCACATAGCTGCAAACACACAGTTTCAAAGATAAAAGAGATTCACGTTTCACCTCACACTCTCTTTCAGGTGCCAGGTCTGCGCTCCAGCGGATGATCTTGCGGTCCTTGCCGCCGCCGCTGAGTATAGCTCCACCCTGCAGGATGCACATAGTGAAAACACTGCCCTCGTGAGCGCGCGTCTGCTTCATGATCTGAAATGTCTCTGCAGGCAGGGAGAGAAGAAAAACTGGCAAGGTGAATTTGAAAAGATGGACAGTATCCAATATCCACTGTGTATGAAAAAAGTAATACAGGCTATATTAACACAATTTAAAAAAAAATTTAAATTATAAAAAAATTATAAAAAAAATTATATACTGTTTTGTTTGAATATAAACCCTAAAAAATAAAACAAATCATTTTAGATGCTACAAATAAATGTAATCAGCACATCATTATAAGTTAATATATGAAAGCTGGATATTTACTTAGATGTTAAAGACTAGACAAGACACTTAAAATTGCGATGTTAGCAAGTAACGTCACATAATTTATTTTGTATTTTACCAAGTGAAACAGATTATTTAAAGGGATACTCCACTCCAAAATGAAAATTTTGTCATTAATCACTTAACCCAATGTCGTTCCAAACCCGTAAAAGCTTCGTTCGTCTTTGGAAGACAATTTAAGATATTTTGGATGAAAACCGGGAGGCTTGAGACTGTCCCATAGACTCCCAAGTAAATAACAGTGTTAAGGTGCAGGAAAGTATGAAAAGAATTGTCAGAATACTCCATCTGCCATCAGACGTGCAATCTGGGTTATATGAAGCGACGGGAACACTTTTTGTAAGCGAAGAAAACAAAAATAATGACTTAATTCAATAATTCCTTTGTCAACAGTCTCATCTGTGTCTCTCATTATTACCGTATGCAGTGTATACTCTTCTGTATCATCCGCGCCACAAGGATGCAATGTTTCTACATGTATTTAGCTTTGATTTGAAATAAAACAGCGCATCCTTGTGGCGCAGATGACACAGAAGAGCAAACACAGCATATGGTGATATGGAGAGACACAGAGGAGACCGTTGACAAAGGAATTGTTGAATAAAGTTGTTATTTTTTGTTTTGTTTGCTTACAAAAAGTGTTCCCGTCGCTTCATATAACCCAGATTGCACATCTGATGGCAGATGGGAGTATTCTGACGATAACTTTCATACCTTTTATGGACCTTGACACTGTTATTTATTTGGCAGTCTATGGGACAGTCACAAAGCCTCCAGGTTTTCATCCAAAATATCTTTCTGTTCCGAAGACATTTACGGGTTTGGAACGACATGGGGGTAAGTGATTAATGACAAAATTTTCATTTTGGGGTGGAGTATCCCTTTAATAGAAAAATTGTAGGGTGGGGACTCTACGGTTGTTGATTAGATTGAGGAAGATGATTGGGCGAAATGACTGGAGAAGTCCAGCATACGTCACCAAAGATGTTTCACTGGAAGATCGAGTTGGCATTCCGATGCAAAATTACAAGGTCATCTAATATCTTAATTTTTTTTTTTGGTTTTTTTGTTTTTTTTTCCAAGTCAAGTCTCCTTTATTTATAAAGCACTTTTAACAATACAGATGCTGGTATTGAGAATTGGGAAATTTTGCTATAGATGTCATAGTAATTTACAGAAAATGCATATTTTATATATATAGCCTATTACGATCTTTAAATTAATCACTCCAATAAATGATTTTAGCAATCCTTTTTTTTTTTTTTTTTTTTTTATTGCATTGAAACCAAATAGTTTTTATTTATTTTTTTTTTATTTTTATTTTTTTTTTATTATGCAAACAGACTATTACAAGATTTACAAAAAACAAATTAAATGCAAAAAACAAATTCAGAGACCAACATAACATACATATCAGTACGATTTGTGTGTGTGTGTGTGTGTATGTGTGCGTGTGTGTTAGTGTAACTGGATGAGGGAGTAGAAATATATGAATAAAGGGGGCTGTAGGGAAGTACAACAGACTTAACCAGAGAGGGAAAAAAAAAAAAAAAATTATAAAGGGGCTATAAATACACATACATATATACGCACATAACAATAGCAATAGTACTAAAAATAATAATGATAATAATAATAATAATAATAATAATAATGATGATAAATCCAATTAATAAGAAAAGACAAATGGTAATAATAGTATTAGCAGTCATAGTAATGATAAACATATATTAACAAATATTTCTTCCAGAATGAGGGGGAGGTTAAAGGATCAGGAAAAGGACAAATAAAATAGTAGTAGTAGTAGTAGAAATAATAATAATAATAAAAATAGTAATAATAATATTGACACAGCCATTGAAAGTAATGATAATAGTAGTAGTTGCAATAATAATAATAATAATAATAATAATAATAATAATAATATTGATACAACTATTAAAGCTGCCTCTGACATCCCTCATGGCCATGGCATATGATAGACCCCCGCCAGCGTCAAGTTGCAAAGGGGTTATCAAGGTGAGGTGCTTCGGGGCCCAGGGTCACCAAATCCTAACTCATTCCCAGCCGTCCCAGATATGCCACGCTCACCCTGTCTTGTTTTTTTTTTTGTTTTTGTTTTTTTTTTATAAATATGGCTGCTTTTTTCATTGTTATACTCATGATATGTTTGTCAACTAGTGTGTAATGCATTTAAAAAAAGTATGGCGCGCAACATGGAGCAGCCCAGTACAAACCCCAAGCTGCCACGCCCACACCACACTTACCCTATGTGTTTTTTTTTTGTTTTTGTTTTTTTTTATAAATATGGCTGCTTTTTTCATTGTTATACTCATGATATGTTTGTCAACTAGTGTGTAATGCATTTTAAAAAAGTATGGCGTGTAACATGGATCTCATTAATCTCTAATGTTAGATGAATACTGATAGAGTACTGATTAATATTGTGAATCCGTAGTAATACTTCAAATGGAAGTCTATCAGGCAAAAATGAAAGAAATCATTTTTGCATACCCTTTGCTCCTTTCCCTAATGTTTTGGTATCAGCAGCTGATTTTCCCCATGTGAGAATGTTCCCCTCAGAGTCTCCCGTCAACACATCACCCGTAAGACTGAACACGAAGCACAGGACGAACTTGGGCTTCTTGTATTTCTGTTAACGAAACAATGAACAAAATCACAAACACTGATGAATACCAAACAATGTGAATTCACAAGATCCTTCAGAGAGCATTCTTATATGCTTATTTGGTGATTAAGAAACATTTCTTATTATTATTAATGTTAAAAACAGTTGTGTTTCTTAATTTTATTGTGGAAATTGTGGTGCATTTTATTTTATTTTTTAAAAAGAACAGCATTTATGGGAAATACATTTCTTTTGTAACATTATAAATAACTTCACTGTCACTTTTGATCAGTTTAATGCATCCTTGCTGAATAAAAGTATATAAAAAAACAATAATAATAATAATAAAAAAAAACCATCCTGACTCCAAACTATTGAAAGGTAGTGTACTTCAAAAAATAACATGATACTACTATAGTACCATGTTCCCTTAAATATGGTAATACCATTGTACGTTTTTGTAAGTGAGTTGCTGTTAATTTACATAATTTCTTCCCATTTCCGTACACAGAAAAGGAAATGATACCAAATTTACAGTGGAGGACAGTAAATATGGACTCACTCCAAAGATGCCCTGTTTCTTGGTCAGTGTGCCAGCGCTCAAGGTCCAGAAGTAGACGTGGGACTTGCCACAGGAGATGATGTTGTTGGTGTCTGTTGGGCTGAAGTCCACCCCCAAAACTGCCTCATTAGTGCTCTGAAACAAACATACATAGACACAAACCATGAAGACATATGGTTTTCCGCAGTTTATATTTCTATGTGCCAATGACTCTGTTATTATAGGAGAAAAGCTACAATTCAGCTTCAAACATCCAGTCAATCTGCAGCTGCAATAGCAGCTCATGTCAGTTTAATGACAGAAAATGACTGTAATTTTCCTGTAGCATTAAAAGGTGTAATCCAGAAACTGTAAATACATCTTCAAAGCTCTGCAGAAGATATTGTTACTGCTTATGATTTCTAAATTGTTCAGGCTCTTTAATTTTGTACTGCAACCATGTTCTGTGTATTCATCTTCAAGTACTACTGTTTCCAGAATTTCGCCACAAAAAAAAACAAAAAACATATATTTCTCTTGCTCTTGAAAATTTTTTAAAAATATATATAACACAACAAAAAAAAAAACAACAACAAAAAAACAATTCATACTGAGATAAAAATCTAGATTAGCTCAGTCAGCAAACAGAACTCCCTTGACAAAACATTGTGCTTTTCAGAGTCCAACTACTTCCTAAATCCATTACTATCAACAAAGCCCAAAAATAAAACACGAGGAAGAAAGATTACTTCATACAAATGGCCAGTCCTAAAAACACTCGCGATCACTCACACAAATCTACTGTAAAATATTTAGCCGCTCCCATAGCAACCCCGCTCAAACCGCTCATGCTGAAGAAGAAGGAAATATTCAGGACAAAGGATCCAACAGAGCTAAAAAAAAAAACATCCACAATAAAGCTGACAGCTTTACAGAACGCAGGCAGTTGGCTGTATATTCAGTCAAGAGCTGCTGAAATAATCACTGGGATAATGTATCTTAAAAAGTCAAATACATTTTGAAAAACAATTTAGGACTATTTCAGACATGATGGAGGGTCGAACCTGGAGTTTTTATTAGGAAATACTGTCTGCTTGAAAAAATATATTGCTAGGTTACTAATCATGAGAATGTAAGCTATATCCATGTAGCTTCATGAAGATACTGTAATGGTAGAAAGTGTGTGTGTGTGTGTACGTAAACACACCTTGACTTCAGTATGCTTTATGTTTTTATTCCAGTCCCACACAGAAATCATGTGCTCATTGGAATCGTCGATCACACAGAGAAATGTACCATTATCCTGTAACAAGAAAAAAAAAAAAAAACTACCAGTCAAAATAAAAAAAAAAAATTGTTTTCAATATTTTTGAAGGAAGTCTCTTATGCTCACCAAGGCTGCATATATTTGATTTAAAAATACAGCAAGAACAATAATTTTATAAAATATTATTACAATTGTAAAAAATGTTTTCTATTTTAATATATTTTAAAACACATTACTCCAGTCTTAAGTGTGATGTGATCCTTCGTAAATCATTCTGGAGCTTCTTAATATTATCAATATTGTTAAAAAAGCTAAAATTTAACTAAATTAATTAATTAATTAAATAATTATAATGAATAATAAATTATTAAAATAGAAAACAGTTTATTATTAATTAATTATAATTAATATTAATTATAATAATATTTCACAATATAATGTTTGTGTATTTAACTGTAGTTATTTATAATTGAAATTGACCTATTCCAAAAGACTGCCACATGCCAAAGTTTATAGTCTAGAAATGTTTGTGAAGTGATTTGGATCCTGGATTATAGCATTATTTTACATTATTTAATAATTCTTTATATTCTATATGTTTAATACATGTTAACAGCAGTCTATTCTCTCTGTCTGCTATGCTTGAACTGGAAAGAATGCGAAATGGCAGGCAATACTCACTGAACTGGAAAATGCTAGGGCTCCGACACCTCGTTCAAATGTGCCGAGGCCGATCTGTTGCAGTGTCACTAGCGTTTTGGAGTCCCAGATGTGCACAAAGGGCTGAAGAGGCTGACGAACACACATGCACACACAGAAAGCGTAAGAAAGTAATTGGCTCATAACATGAACATGAGGTTTGTTTGGTTTATTTGAGATGTCAGGTTAAAGTTTTTATGATTGTATAACAGACTGTTTTACCATTTCTTTTGATTCTTAACAATCTGAATGACCATTTTGCCTTCACTAGTTAATTTACATTTACATTAATGCATTTAGCAGATGCTTTTATCCAAAGCGACTTACAAAAGAGGAACAAGAGCAATTCGCCAACTTAAATGGCTCTGCATCATCAACTTATTTTTTTACAAATATTTCAATGTAATATGAGGTCATAAAATCTACATGCATGCAAATAATAACAGAATTAGTAAAATGCCATATCAAATAGTTTAAGACATCACAGCACAATTTTAACTTCCCAATAGTTTATCAAATAACATATGAATTATTTGCACTGTAAAAGTAAAAATACATGATATCATCACATCTTGTTAATCAGTAAAATGTGTATCTCACCTTGCCATCTTTGTCTACTCCTGCTGTCTGTCCAGATGCTACACGCACCTTGTCTGGGTGGATGGCAAGACTACATGCCAAAAAAAAATAAAAAGTAAGAACATAATAATCCGAAAGAAATTAGGTGCACATCTAAATAACTCTTCAATCTCACCATCTGACACAGTCTGTGTGCTTCTGATAATGTCTTTGCGTTTGGTTTCTGATATGATACAGAACCACCACGCATGCAATAAAATAAACTGCTTCTCCAGACGGCAACAGGTAAAGATTAGCTCGACAGTCCCGTCCCCGGTAACCATAGCTGAAAATAAAAAGGTCAAGGAACATTTGCTAATATTTATGCATTACATAAAGGAAATCTTAGTCACTATGCTTAGCAACGTTAGGCAAAATAAGATTTTCGGAAAAAGGTGATTGATACTGTTTCCAAAATAACGGAGGGAACAAGTATATTATTCTACTTGGGTATACTCCCCAAAAATATGAAATTGAGAAAGCATAAGCCAAGTTTAATGATTAATGTTCTATGTATTGGAAGAACACATGCTGTCTATCAATAAGTCAACATTTGAGGGAACTGTCTGCATATTTATCAGTTTAAAAATACAGGTGATTAGGCATAAATCTGATGCATTAAAAAAAAAAAATTAAATGCATCAAGATTTTTCAAATAATGAAAAAAGGAATGTGATGCAATTTATTTATTTATTTTATTTTTTTTAATTTACAATTATTCTTATTTTATAATAACTTTTAATTAATATGAAAGCAAATTAATGTATTACTTAATTCATTTTAATTAATTAAAATGTAATTAATTAATGAAAAAAAAAAACAATGATAAAAGAATTGCTCTAGGATACACCCAATCCAGATCCAGTTTTTGTGAGGGGAGATCCATTCTCAGCTCCTCGTAGTTTAGAATGTTTGAAGGAATGTACATTGTGATTGGTCGTCCACGGATGAACATCTTGATTGACTGACCTGTGAGCAAAATAAATGGGAGAATGCACAACACTGTGATGTTTACAGTTGAAACGATTACTATAATTTGGATTTGTTAACTTCAAGAATACAGTTTATATAACTTTAAAAATAAAAAAATATAATATAAAAGTTTCTATTACAATATTTTATACAAGAACATTTTCAGGCAACAATTAGTTAGAATGAAAACCATGATTGAAACCTACTCTGCGTTCCTCTCCTGGACCCCTGAGACCCTGTTAAAAGATAATAAATGCAAACAAACATTATCTTTGCAACTGTAAAACACATTAGGAATTCCTGCGTGCCAACTGACTCTACAGGGAGCTCCAGTGACCTCTCTGACTCATCGGTGTTATTGTTTGGACCTGGTTCTGGACTGCATTGAGAAGTAAACTCTGTTTTTAAAAGAGCTTTTTAAAAGCAATGAGGCAAGCAAGTAATCTGTGTGTCTACTGCAAAGGAATGACATTAAAAGCAATAGCCAGAAACTAATAATCAAAGTCTGCATCAAAACATCACTGACCTTTGAAAATCTTTTATATAATATGGGTTGTTTTGATACAAGAGAAAGTAGGTATATCCCGTATTCCGCGGAAGCATCCTATGGTTTTGAGTTTAACCCACATACGACTCCAGAAGGACGTTGATATGTCAATGTTATCAGATAGATGTCGCCCAAGTGATGGGGAAACAACATTCCATAAATGTGTCAGTTTCATCCCCGAAGGAAAAACAACATATGTTTGATGTTGAGCGTTCACATGACTTTCCCCAGCCATTTAATGGTGCAGGTGATTAAATTATTAAAACGGCACACGCACACAAATAAAATGGCCAAGGCAGTGCTGTGAAACGGTGGTGTAAATATCTGGCACGCAGGGAAAGGGAAACAGACATCCATCATCCTGGACAGAAAACTAGAGTAGTGCTGTTGCATAACCAACGAGAGTAACTTTCCAGTGTGAGCACAAGTACTCCTGTGTCTCACTGCAAAAGGAAACCGGCATCTGTACATGCACAATGAATAAACAAACAAATAAATATATAAAGACTAGACATGAGGCCACTAATGGCTTCTTACAGTAATTAAAATTTGGCTGTGCTGAGTCACGCTTGCTGCAGTGAGGTCAATGCAGAATCTGCTCTCTAATCTATTTTTATTCAGTTATGAATTGGGTTTTCAACCTGGGGGCCATGAAGCTACTGAAAGGGGTCTGTGGATTGATATACTACCTTTCAAAAGTTTGAGGTCAGAAAGATTTTTTTTTTTAATTCAGCAAGGATGCATTAAACTGATCAAAAGTGATATTGGATGGGCTGGGATTAGTGAGGGTGACTAGTGAGTTCAATCATTTCTGGTGCAACTGTAGTTTTGCAATGAAAAAATAAAGGAGAGATTCAAATATTTAAAGGGATTATATTATATATTTAGCTTGCTGATAGTGTGCTCTGCTTTAGTGTGCCAACAGTCAGCATAGAAAAACTGTCTGAGAAGTTTTGCTTTCTAATTGATCTCATTTAAAGTACCACCGCTGCAGCAATCACATCAGCACTTGTGTATAAATTCACTGCCTTCATAAAAAACTATCAAGACAATTACGATGTGCTATGAGCAATGTTCCATTATTCTGAATCCATAGGTCTATATGTGAAGTAAGAGATTAAAAGACCGTATGTTACTGTTTTTTTCAAATATTTTTTCAAAATAATAATAATAAAAAAAAAAAAAAAAATGATTCAAGAAATTAAAACCTGACGATCCTGAGTGTGGGAAACTGAACAGACAATGACTACATGTTGAGTGGAAGGTTAAAAGTGTCTTATATTCGTAACACATGACAGCTTTTCCAGTAATCTAGCACGCCACAAGGAATGAGAATAGAAAGGAGCATTGTAATCTCTTTATAAGAGGCAGAAGTTACTCGGAAACTGAAGTAGAAAACGAGAAAACAGCCTGAACTATGACAAAGCTAGGCTGCTTAGATCAATGCTGTTTAGAAATGCTCATAAAAGATGAATGAAGAAAAAGAAGGTGAGAGAATGAGAGAGACGCCTTGTTACCTGTACTGGAGATAAGGTCTTTTGCCCGGCTATGGAGACAAACACATCACTTAATTAGTGAATGGATCATTTAACATAGTGAACATAGAACATATATATTAACACGGAAGTTATTGTTTATTTGTTTTTTAATGTCACGCCAGCTTCTTTGACTATTTTCATGTTGAAAACCATACTTGAGTTATACATTTTAAAAGAATAAGACACATTTTGCAGGAAATTCCATGATAACAAGGTTTCCATGAAATGCACAGAAAAATGTAATTTTAACTTAAAGAAACAGTTCACCCTAAAAAGAAAATTTGGAACAGATTTGGAGAAATTTAGCATTACATCACTTGCTCACCAATGGAATTTAGTGAATGGGTGCCGTCAGAATGAGAGTCATAACAGACAGTGGTGAGCAAGTGATGTAATGCTACATTTTTCCAAATCTGTTCTGATGAAGAAACAAACTCATCTATATCTTGGATGGCCTGAGGGTGAGTACATTTTCAGCAAAATTTCATTTATGGGTGAACTATTCCTTTAATCTCTATTAAAACCAACTGTGGCACTCTAAATTACAAAAATTAAGCACAATGGAAATGCTAGGTGCCTTACATTTTGCCTGATGACTTTGACACATTTATGCAATGGCCCAACTGACAAAACCTGGTAAACCTGTTAACATTTTACATGACATCCAAACAAGGCTGGACATAACTACTGTCTAGGAAGTGTTGTTTACATGGAGGAAACTCCACCCACAGGAAAGGATTATTTAGACAACTTTACAACTCAAAAACACATATTTTATTAAAGAAACATTGTAAATGCTTTCATAAAAATATTATTTGAAACCCTCTGGTACACTTGCCCCACAGACATCCATTGTACATGCATGTTGTTTCTATAAACTGAGAAATGAGTCATTTTTCGATTTTCTGTGGAAACCGACAGCATCTCATAGATTGTGCTGATAGAACTTAAAGTATTTACTTACTCTGAAACATTCCGCTATGTGAAAGTGCATGCTTGAACAGAAAAAAAAAAAAAACGTCTCACCTCTCCAGACTTGGAGACCGTGTGAGTAAGTTTGTAGAGGAGGCCGCTTTCTTAGAAAGCCGCTGTTTGGTCTTGTCTTGGGAGTCTCTGCTTTTCTCGCTGTTCCTCCTCACCCTGATCTCAAGAAGAGACATTAGTTACTCTCTGCATGCAGCGGGAAATCAGATTCACAGAGCGCATGCAAGTAGTCGTCAATGCAGATATGAGCATGCTAGCATGCAGTAACAGAACTGACAGAATGTGCTTAGCATGTTTCCATTTAAGAGTCCCATCAAGTTTGGATGTGTGCAGCATGCAAATGCACCCACATGATCAAACCCACTACCCACAATCATGCACACAAAACCATGCAAATAAATCAGATATCAGTGATTGAATGCAATGTTGATGTCACAAAGGATTTGAACTTGTGTGTGTGTAGGAGTGTAAGTCTGTGCTCACTGAGGGATTGTTTCCTTTAGCACGCCCTATTTCCTGTTCTTCTGAATACCCTAAGAGGCATCCAATAAAAGCTACATGAAACAGGAAATATCTGTGGTCATGTGATCAATGATGATACTTGCAGTGACAGATGGAGAAGTGAAAGTTAGCTGATAAAGGGGGCTGTCCACTCTTAAATAAAGCTGAATCCTGTCACACTTCATATGGCACATTTTACACGGTAGTTGAAATGAGCATTAGACCAACACACTACATAGACTGTTCACTCAATATCTGACTCAAAATAGACAATATTTGAGAAAGACTTGTAAATTTATAATGCACAAATGTTTAATAAAATAAGTGTTCATTTAATGATTTTTTTGTCTAATTTCCTTTATGTCTAATGCAGTTTAAAGAGAAAATGTATTGGCAGAAAACAGTCTGAACAAGGTTAACTATGCGTTTCCTAACTTCGTTTTGAATGTAACATATGGTCAATGTCCATTTAATCAGTGCATGGGACTTGATATGCATTTAACATTTAAATTGTGCCAGTGTGTTCCATGGTACGCTGATAGTTTCAGAGTTTGTCTGCATGGAATGTCTTTAGAACTGTACATTTGTTTTCATTCAGTGCTAATCCAGCAGAAGAGTGACAAGTTCCAGACCACCATCTGAAATGGTCTTATATGTTAAGATGCTTGGGGGCCCGCTATTGGTCATTTTTAACTCTGTCAACACAATCTTGCATTATCTTGGTAAGTGTCTCAAACTCATACATTACCATGAATAAGTAATTAATTATGGACAGCTAGGTTTTGGGATTTCACACTCTACAATTGTAAACCACATATTTACATACATTCTTTGGTCACATTTCGATTCCCTCATACGCTGAAACTAAACAAGGCATGAATGTTTAACGATGCAAGCATTGTTTAGTTTTGCCTGGTGCTCTGTTGCAAAACATTCTACCACAGCATTCTAGCACCACATAACTTTATAAACCCAATACCTTTTTTGCTTGATGTCCATGCAAGGATACCAGGAAGGGATGAGACATAATTATCTGTAAAGCACTGTTTACATGGAACATTACATTTGTGGGAACCAAGACGACATTTACACGAAAGACCACCCAAAGCAAGCATGCAGATAAATCAGTCAATGAATCAAGAGATTTGCTTTGTTTATAAGATTAAGTGAGATTATATGATGGGTTAGTATGATTTTAATGCCTCAGTCATGAGCTTTTGTGTTTTTTGCAAAACCACGTTACAGACAAGATTCCAAGGAGCTGTTTTGACATATCTACTCAGGCATTCCTGTCACAATGACAGCTTTTTGGCTTTAGCAGCGATCTCATACGTTCCGTATTCACCTGAAGGAGAGTCAACGGGTCTAGATGACAGTTATTATTGCTGAATTTATTGTGGAATGCTGTACTGTTCTTGCAACTGTGGTAACGGACATGCATACCTAGAACTCTGACATCTGCCTTTCCAAGGAAGTCAAAGCATTAATTAGAGATGTTCTCTTTAAAAGAGCTGAATGAATGCCAGAAGTACATCAATATAGTCATGGTATTACTAAAGGACCAATACTGTATATTACTGTAACAGCTCAATGGTGCAAGAAATGATTCCCAGGAAATCCATCTTAAATGCAATGCAAGTTGCTTTGGACAAAGGCGTCTGCAAAATGCATTAAAAAGAAAACAAAAAACGTCAATTAAAAAGTTATGCATTTTAAAAATAGCTCTTGAAATGTTACTAAAGTTTAAATGAGCTTTAGTATCTATTTTGAAGCTATTTAAATGTATTCATCCACTAGCAATGTAACAAGTAACAAGTTTCATACTAAAACTGACGTACAAACATCTACAACCTCAAGTAAAATCCGGGCTGACCTAAATTACACACTCCCGCTGATTCCTTGACTATCCCCTCAGGCTTCTTTGTAAATCTAGCTCAATCTTGGAGCCAAAACTGTCCCAACAAGCTGTAACTTTGGTTTTTGCAGCAACGTAAGCATTAATGTTAGGATTTACACCAAAACCAGAAGCAGTGAATTCAAGCAGCCAGCCAATGCTTGATTCCACTTTTGGAGGTCAACGCACAGCATGTTCTCTTCCTCCCGAATGGAGGAGAGTGGGCCTCCATGTGGGCTGGATGCCAGCTCTTTTGGGGGTGCGGGCGAGGAGGATGTTGGCGTTTGAGGGCATGAACCCTGGCTGTCCTCGCTGCCTTTGCTCTGTTGTTGCTGAAGGGTTCTGACTGTGGTGGGCTGGATGGTTTCTTCTACTAAGGAGCTCCAAGTTTGGTCCTTCCCCATCTCTTCTTCAAAGGCATCTTCCTCCTCTCTGCGGAGTTTGATCGGGGTTTCATCTGTGAACTGGATGCTTTCAGGTAATGCATCCTCCAGGGAGAGACTCTGGATGGCCGGTGTCAGGGCCAACGGGACAGTCTCGTGATTGGGGATCCACGGCTCAGTCTGAGTGCACCTGTCACTAGTGCTCGGTTTGTGGCTGGAAATGGTTTTAGCCCCGCCCTCCCCATTTTCAGCTGTGTTTGAGATATGGCTAGATACACAAACAGAACAGAGTGTTTAAGATGAAGGATTTCTCAACATGCTGCATGTCGGTTAAAGTGAATGCAACAACCTAAAAATTTAAATTCCGCCATCATTTACCCATCCTCATGTTTTTCCATGGAACTTTCTTTCCATGGAACACAAACACAGATATTGCATAATATCCAAAATGCTTTTTTGAGGTTATAAAGCTTATAAAGGTTATAAAGCACTACATGTCAAGTTTTCTGAAGCCATATGATAGCACTGAATGAGAAATAGAAGAAATTTTCTGAAAAAACTTGCTGACCCAGTTGTCCAACATAATATTCGAAGACCTCTCCATTTACTGTATTCTAAGATATTTTCAGCATTTCTGTTGTAATTATGACAAAGCTGCTTGGTTTCAAACTTTATTAATAGAAACTACTGATATATTAAATGAACCATGATTCTAGAAGTTTCAAGAACTGAATGTTCTTTAATAATAACAACAGTCATTCTATGGCCCTGGACTGCTGGTTGGGAACCACTGGTTTATGGTGCTATTTGTTTTTGGTGTTTAGAGCTCAATGGCCTTAGTATCTCAAAATGGCAAATTTAGTGTTGAGCAGAAGAGTCATACGGTTTGGAATGACATGAGAATGAGTAAATGATGACAGAATTGCTCAGAATTATTCCTTCCATTACTTTTTGTCACTATCCAGTGCTACTGGAACCTAAGTGCCTTGCTCAGCATCATAACGGTGAAAGTTTAGTATTCATTATTCAATGCGGGGTTTAAACCAACAACCTTCCACCACAAAGCTACACCATACTGTAACAGTACAAGAATGCAGACCTGCAGTAAACTTAAAAGAAAAACTGTAATTTATATTTTCCACCATACAAATTAGAAAATCTCATTAAAGTAACATTAATATTATAATGAACACAAATAACACAGTTTCCACTGTTCTCCCCTTTTCTCTGAATGCTGTTCAGAATGTCCCAAATATGCAGTTTGCCAAGGAATGTTGCTCTGCTTCTTTGTATTAAACGTGTGGGCGGCCAAACTGATTTTCACAAAGCTTTTCTTCTCAGTATCATCAAGCATATCTGAAACTTCAAGCTGTAACTGAATTTCATTTGTGGATGACAGATATTTTGATAAATGACTGTGTGACTGTGAGTTTAAATTATAAAAGTAAATAGCACTATCCAGAATCCTATGTATACCTGTTTGAAGGGTGGTGAAATCCGTCAAGTGAGCTTGTAGACAGTCTGCAAGGTTTAGAGAATCCATCCACATAACAGGACTGATGTAACACTCGGGCTGCAGCAGGGTTCACTGTACACACACATTTACATGAGTGAAGTCTCTTCACTGCAATAACTTTAATTGAGGAAAAACAATGCAATAAAATCTGTTGCAATACATTTATAATACCAATAAACCTGTTGCAATGCCTTTATAGTAGCACACTGAAATCATTAACCCAAAAATAAAAATCTGCTGAAATCTGGCCATCCAAGATCTAGATTTTTTTTATATAAACCAGAACAGATTTAGAGAAATTTAGCATTACTTCACAAGATGTTAACTGATGGACTGGAGTCGTGTGGATTATTGCAATGTTTTTATCAGCTGTTTGAACTCTCATTCTGACGGCACCCATTCACTGAAGAGGATCCATTAGTGAGCAAGTGATGTAATGATAAATTTCTCCAAATCTGTTCTGATGAAGAAACAAACTCATCTACATCTTTTAATTTCAGAAATGTTTTGGGTGAACTATTCCTTTAACAAACCTCTTACGGGGAAGTCGTGGCCTAATGGTTAGAGAGTCGGACTCCCAATCGAAGGGTTGTGAGTTCGAGTCTCCGGCCGGCAGGAATTGTGGGTGGGGGGAGTGCATGTACATTCCTCTCTCCACCTTCAATACCACGACTTAGGTGCCCTTGAGCAAGGCATCGAACCCCCAACTGCTCCCCGGGCGCCGCAGCATAAAAAAAAAATGGCTGCCCACTGCTCCGGGTGTGTGTTCACAGTGTGTGTGTGTTCACTGCTGTGTGTGTGCACTTCGGATGGGTTAAATGCAGAGCACGAATTCTGAGTATGGGTCACCATACTTGGCTGAATGTCACGTCACTTACCAGCAATCAGCTGCTGTTTAAGCAGGGGTATCTGTTGGTCATGGAGGCGGAGTTTACGCAAGGCATCGGCCAATGAGGACTTCAGTAGCGTTATTTCATCTTCTTGTGCTTGGAGGCGCACCTCCATTAAAGACATCCTGTCAGGAAACTCTGTGCTGCTTTCTGCAGACACATCATCTAGAAAACAACAATGAAAAAATAAAAATCACATAAAAAATGACAAAACATTTCAAAATAAAAAAGGGGAGCATAAAAATAAATGCAGAACAACATATACTTTTCTTTTGTAAAATTACTTAAATACTTCACAATTTAAACAATATATCATTATTTATTTGCATTATAGCAATGAGATGCAAAAAACAAAACGTAATGGTCCTAAAAGAAGTATTAATTTTCTCTATGCAAAATGTCATGTTGATAATAAGTGTATGAGGTTTTGGTTGTATGTGAGCTTAGTATAACCTAAAAATTAGCTTCTAAATCACAAAAAAAAAAAAAAAAAAAAAAAAAAAAAAACCAATAGCCTACAGCTTCTTGATGTCTGAAATGTTGGAACATAATAGAAACTGCATGAGTTTAATTGGGAGTCTTTAGTGCAACTGCCACAGACTGAAATGTTCTGCCCTTTAGGCTTCAGCGAATTCTAGGCTTCTGCTCAATAGATGAGATGTGTTTGTTACATTTAAACAGGCATACAGGTCTTTTCTCCTAGTTACAATAGGCCACACAAAAACAAACACACGGAAACATTTATATGCAACATTAAAAGTTCCTCAACTAACTACACGATGCGTCATAAAAGCAGAAACATTAAAACATTGTAAAATAATTGTATAAAATAAACCATCATTGTGTAAAATACAATACAAAATACAAAATTATGTTTGTATTTTACATATACAGTATATCAGCATTGGCCAGGAAAAAAAACATGTAAATACAACTAAAAACATAATAAACAGCAAACTTTCCAATCACACATGTCAAGAGAAGCCTCTCATACTGGTGATATATACTGCTGACAAACCACATCAAAGGGGTGCAGTTAGTATTCCTGATATCCTCTCCCACAAACACACCCATTTCATTTTGCCTTGATCACCTGGAATTATGGACTAATGTATTTCTGCCACAACATTTTTCAAGCCTGAAGCACTTCCTCTTCAATGAACATGCTTTATTGACTGAATTACACAGAACTGAGCTTCAGCAGTAGTTAACCACAATTGGGCCTTGGACTACTGTCTAGACAATGTCAATGGTTTATTCAAAGCTGTCATGATGTGCCTTAAAGGATTAGTTCACTTCCAGAATAAACATTTCCTGATAATTTACTCACCCCCATGTCATCCAAGATGTTCAGGTCTATCTTTCAGTCGCAAAGGTTTTTGAGGAAAACATTCCAGGATTTTTCTCCATATAATAGACTCCAAAAGGTGGCCAACGGGCTGAAGGTCCAAATTGCAGTTTCAGTGCAGCTTCAAAAAGCTCTACACGAGCCCAGTCAAGGAATAATGGTCTTATCTAGTGTAATGATCGGCCATTTTCTAAAAATTAAATAAAAATTTCTATACTTTTTAATCACAAATGCATTTATCTTGCATTCAAAAGGTCACAGAAGCACCGAGCCATTGATTACAAAACGATTGTGCAAAGAAAGTCAAACACCCTTTACAAAAAAGGTAAAACAATGATGTCAGATGATTTTGAAGTTGGAGAAGAAAATTAGATGGGAGTTTTTCGCCCCACCCTACCTTTCTGAACCAGAGTACACAGACGAAGAGCTAACCGCGCGTGACCTTTTCCAATGTGATTATGTAATGAATGTCGCAGAGCTAGTGCAAGACGTGCATTTGTAGTTAAAAATGATACACATTTTTATTTATTTTTTAGAAAATGACCGATCATTTCGGCAGATAAGACCATTATTCCTTGGCTGGGATCGTGAAGAGCCCTTTGAAGCTGCAATGAAACTTCAATTTGGACCTTCAACCCATTGGCCACCATTAAAGTCCATTATAGAGAAAAATCCTGGACTGTTTTCCTCAAAAACCTTAATTTCTTTGCGACTGGAGACAGAAAGACATGAACATCTTGGATGACATGGGGTGAGTAAATTAGCAGGACATTTAAAAACTGGAAGTGACCAAATCCTTTAAAAGAATGTTGCATCTTCAATGCAATTTAAACCCTATTGACAGCATCTAAAGCATTTTGTTGAGTACCACACATAACAATTTCAGGTTTTCCGTCATTCTGTATTTAAACAAGCAGAAATTATATTTACACTAAAACATTACAAACATTGCAGGGGGTTTAAAAGAAGCTTATAGATGCTTATACAATATTATTCCACATAAAAAGACTTTTGAGTAAAATTGTCTAAATTTGTCTAAATAAACAAACTGAATTATCAAATCCTGTGATGGAATTTCTCAGTCCTTTATAGATAGCTACATTCTGTTATATTTGCATGCACCGTGCAAACTAGTAACTAGTAAGTGATTTTTATCATACTAGTCTTATATGAACATAAAACATAAATCTATTATTTTAAAGTTTATTCTGGTGCAATACCTTTCCCTATGGATGGACTTTGACTGTAGGTGCACTGTATTGTTGTTATTATTTTTGTTTACATTTTTACAAACTGAGGGAGAAATCTAAGGCTACGTTTACACGTACGTTTTCGTTTTAAAGCGGCATTTTCACTGTGTTTCAGAAACGATCTCCGTTCACAGTACACAACCTAAAACGCATGTCACATGACCATTCATGCAGGTACAACAATGAGCACGATGTTATTGTTTACACGGTCATCAAGGATACGCAGAGGGAATGTGGGCAGCCAAGTTGAGGTCGAAAACGCCGGAGTAGTGTAAACGACAGGCTTAACTATAGCAAAAGTTATGCATTTTAAAACGAAAACGCACTTGTGTAAATGTAACCTAAATTCTTTTCTGAGAGATACCAAATAAAAAAAAAACCCTCCTTTGATAATTAAACTAAATTACAGTCTGACACGATATAAACCAGATTTCAGTCAGATATTAATTTAGCTTTTGCAAAGCAAGGTGATGCATGACCCATTTTATTTAGACATGCTGTTGCTGCAAATGATTGGCTCAAGTTCTCTGAAATACAACAGGATGTGCGCATAACCAAAGGTCCAGACTTCCTGAACCACAAATGCATTCTGTGCTCTTTCAGATTAGAACAAAAATGAAGCCTAAACTATAACATTCTCTTTTTCTCTCACACACAGAGACTCATTAACAGGGCTATTCAATGCCTCTGGATGAGAACCTTGACTCCTCTGATTTCTTCCCACAATGGGTTCATTGAAGATGTGGGACGCTCTCTTCCAGCTAACATATTTTTCTGTTTCACAAGACCAACCAGAGGCCAAAACCACAAAT
This sequence comes from Cyprinus carpio, assembly GCF_018340385.1. Taxonomy (NCBI): domain Eukaryota; kingdom Metazoa; phylum Chordata; class Actinopteri; order Cypriniformes; family Cyprinidae; genus Cyprinus; species Cyprinus carpio. The sequence goes on along the minus strand of NC_056578.1, from coordinate 10,793,531 downwards.
ACACCGAACAGATGTAAACAGGGCCAGAGTGCTACGAGTGCACAGCGCCCACAAATATGGACTAAAAGTGAATCTACTGAAAGAAGAGATTAATGATGCACTATGAACGCTACAAATCATTTAATAGCCCTTTTTTATTAAATAACTTTCAATTATGACTGCAGATGGTGATGAGTTACATCTGTGGACAAAATAACACTATTTGCCTGAAAGGAACAGTTCAACACAAAATTACAGTTTTGTCATTATTTACTCACTCGCACATTGTTTCAAACCTGTATGTCTTTCTGTATAACCAGCTTTCGGGTGGACAAGTTATTTAAATAGCACTTTTCTAGAAGATTTTACATTACAAAGGGGTTAACAATGGAAGTTATACAAAACTACAAATGCTTGCGAACCACAGGTTTGCATGGATAAATTAGTCTAACGTTTAACAAATTTTACACAGATCAACACAGACAAATGAACAAGGATGTGGCAACAGATCTACAGGATATTTACATCCAGATCAACCTCTGGCTGAACTCCAAGTGGCCCAACAGTCTCTGAAGGCAGGCAGATACATGCACAAGAAAAGAATCAAAAGATCTAAGATATGATCAAACAACGTTCACGTCAAAATAGCAGGGATAATTGTAATGCAGATCCACCAAGATGTCATAACATTCCATGCTGATACCAAAATCAGTTTTTAAATACAGAGTATTTCCTTTAATAACAACCAGAAATTATAGAAAGTTTTATAAGTGAGGTTCAGAACTATTATTTTTTTATTTGATTTATGTGACATGTTTATCAGAAATACAAGAATGATAAAAAACTAAAAAATTAACACCACACACAATTTTCAAAAAACTATAACTGTATTTTACATTCATATTCTGTTGATCTCACACACATAACCACACAACCATGCAGCACAACATACAGTGAAATGTGTTTTGACTCTCCAAAGAATAAAATTAACATGAATCAGAAATAAAATATAACATGCACATTATTCATATTTTATATTGTAAATATTATGTAGAAAATAGAGGAATACAACAAATAAAGGATAGGGTTTCCAACCTAAAGGAAATCCAACTAGTACAATTAATCTACACAAAAATGGAGCTTAAACCCCAAAACTTTAGCAATAAACTGGTGAAACAGTCTAATTTCAGACAGATTTAAGAAAGACAAATTGATGTATATATTTTTGTTTTCAAACATTTGGTCTCTACAGTATTACAATAGGACAATAGTTCACTCCAGTATTTTGTATTTCAGCATTTAGAATGCTGTTGGAACAAAGTTCAATATGTTACAGTGCTAAAATTCTACTTGCAGTTCCCGTTACACTAATATAGGCACAGAAATAATTAGTGCCAGTTACTTATGTGTGGTCTAAAACTGGCCTAGGATTTCAATATAAAGACCCCCTATGATCTCTCTGTGGTAGATTCACTGCAGTCACCAAACAAAAGGTCCGAGTTGCCAAGTAGCCTACACTGTTTGTCACTACAGCGAATTGTAGTGTAACACAATACAACCCGACTGGTTTGGACAGTAATCAAAAGAAAGGAACAAAGAAGTGCTCTGTTTTACATGGTAAGTTCTTCTGTCTAGCTATGTCTATGTCAAAGTTATAACTCATCATATTGTCTAAACACCTGTTTGAATGATAATTACCAAATGGTTAATAATGAGAAACAGATGTCTCATGGATCCAGTCTTTCCACATTAACGTAATCCAATCACCCCTTTGATCTGTGAAGTTACCACACATTCTGATTGGTGTAAATCTTCATGACTAATTCTACACTCTTTATTCTTTATTGGCATCACTGGTTCCATGACGAAACTTTAACATCCATGAAACCTTTCCATTGCACCAAATGGTTCTTCTATTGCATCGCTACGAAAACTGCCTTTTAGAACCTTTATTTTATTTCCTTACCGGACAAGCGCAATAGATTTTATGCTAGCTTTGAGACAGGCAACACTTCCCCTGCTGTGAAAATACCCGCTGACCATGACACCTGCCCTCTGGTTCTAACCACACCCAAAGTCTCTCCTTGAGACTGACAGTGATCCCCACATGCTTCAAGCAGACCACCATCATCCCTGTGCCCAAAAAAACAAAAAAAATCCTGCCTGAATGACTACCGCCCCGTAGCACTAACATCAGCCATCATAAAGTGCTTTGAACATTTAGTCAAATCCCACATCTGCTCCTCTCTACCTGACACCCTGGACCCATTCCAATTTGCTTACTGGACTAACAGATCCACTGACCACACCACTGCATTGGCCATACACTCTGTCCTGAAACACTTGGAGGGAAGTTGCTGTTTATTTATTTCAGCTCTGCATGTAACACCATCATCCCTACCAAACCTATAGCCAAACTGAATGATCTAGGTCTCAACAGTCACTTATGTAACTGGCTACTCTATCTGTTACTGCCACTTATTTGTATTTATTGCTCTGTCTGTGTTTATTGTTCTGCCTGTGGAATAGCACATGGCACTTTAATATCTTAGTACCCTCCATTTATGTCTATATTATGTATGTTCATGTTTAACATTTGATTATTTATGTCTGGTCCTGTAATTGTCACTGTATTGAGCCTCGTCACAAGCATTTTAATGCCCAGTGTTGACTATGCAAATGATTAATAAATGCCTCTTGACCTCTTTATTTTACAGTGTAGATGAAAAGCATAAGTGGGTTCTTCATGCAGAATTTTAAGCAGGCATAGAGCAGCCTTAACTTGGCTGTTTAAAATTGCCTAAATGATATTCTGGTTCTAAGATATGGCTTAAGTCCCTATATCAGTGTCAGTCTATGGGATTTTTTTTACCCATTTTATCATCCACCATGAGAAAAATCTAATTTGAAAACTAATAGTTTGAAAAGCAATAGCTCACAACAAGCTGTCCAATCATATACTGTATGTCCATATAGCATAAATGGTGCAAGTTCAGACCAGGTTTAATACTTGGGGTCTGGTTAAATCACTAACCCTAAATATGAGAAATAGTGATAGTCATGCATGCCTTAGCATGCAAAACTAATAAATCCAGTTCACAAACCTAAAAAAGCTCAGATGTGACATAAATCACTGCATTTCAGCAAAAAACAGTGTTTCAATTCGGTGTACATTTATGTAAAATGCTGCATGACTATCCAACAGTTGTGCTCCACATACTAAATGCCTTGCTGCTATTATGGTCAAGAAGCACTCATAAAAGAAATTATAAGGGGTTTGTTTTTTTGATTGCACCTATTAAAATCAAGCCAGCGTGTCCACAGCAATTCCGAAAATGGCAGTGGGCTGGTAATGCTGGCATTGACAAGGACACAATTATGTGGCACAGTCTGTCTGCCATTTCAGAAAAGAGTAGGCAAGAACGGCGGAGATAGTAACAGACGGTAAAAAAGACTTTAATTGGCCTTCATGAATTTAGAGTAAAGTCGTTTTAGACCAGAAGCCAGAAGCATGAGGACAATGATAACTTAATTGTCCTCATGCTTCTGCAGCAGTCTAAATCTAAAAGTGACCAGGGTTTTAAAATGTTGGCCTAAGATCGGTCAGTTTCATTAACATCAAGCCAGTTTCTTCTCAAGAGTTTCATATAGGTCTGTCCGTGTTGCTCTTGAGCCACATTAATCAGGCAGCGATGTGAGCAGGCCAAATGCACTCCTGTGCACATGAGGTATCAGTTAGTGCTTTGTGTTTATGTGGATTTTATGAATTTTTGCAAATGAGCCTTGTGGGTGAGGAAGAATGTTTGAGAGAACTCTCACTCACATTTGCTGGTTTTCTTAAACTACAAATATTAAAAATAAAACTATTAAAATAAAGCTGAAATAAAAGATGTTTAATTAGAAAATCTGAAACGTTGCCTTGTCAGTGGACTGGAATAAGTGTTTAAAATGTAATTACTAAACTAATTAAAACTGAAAAAAATACAAATAAAATAAAAGCTAAACAGAAATCATATTTAATAATAATATTTAAAAAAACCAGATAAAGTACATAAAAATACTAAAATTAAAATTCATAAAATAAAATCTATAAAATCTGGTATCTTTAATTATATTTATTTTTTATGTACTCTTTTTTTAGTACACTTTTAACACCTTTGCAAAGTTATGTTTTCATTTTTTACTTAATAAAAATATTTTTTCACTAGTAGCTTTTTCCCTGTCCGTATCTGTTAAGATAATAACCCTGACACCTGCACAATGCAAACCATTAATATTAATTTAATAAATGTGAGAGACATTAGTCTCCACATCCTGTATCTCAGCTGAAAATCTTCAGATAGGTGGAGCCTGAGACCAATGAAATGAGTCCAGTGAGACCGGCAGGGCCAGAGAAGCATACAGTCTGTAAAACTTTATGAACAAAGTGGACTTATTTTGCCGGAAACATTGGGAACATTGAGTACATTTAAAGTCACGCTGATATGAGAGAGAAAGTGACAGAGGGAAATAACTACAGAGATGCAGGCACAGCTTCAGATTTGTAAATTCAAGGAAGAGGAACCAATCTGGATTTGGCCTGAATGGTTTCTTTGAACGTCAAAGCCAGCCCATGTCCCAAATTACATTCCCTTATTCCCCGTCCGTTTCCCTAAATGTTCTGCTCTCACATTCTCGTAAATGCAAACCATATGCACAAATGTGTTTATCAAGCTATCAAGTCATTCTAAACTACAAAAAAATTGTTTGCACAAAAGAAACATCTTATAAACATCCCATATCTTATTTCACAACCCTTCACTAAATATAGACATAACAACCCAAATTTATAGTAATGCAAAAAATTACTTTAATCCAGTGCATTTCCAGCCTAATTAAAGATAATCTTACCTAAGACCCTTAAACAGAAGTAATGTTCAGATTACTGTATGCTTACTGCATACTGTAAACACACTTAAAATAGTATGAGAAACACTATGCATTATGCAATGCTATACATGACTATATTATGCTCATATTGGGGGCAGTCATGACCTAATGGTTAGAGAGTCGGATTTGTAACCCGAAGTTAGAGTCTCAGTAGTCTGAGGATAAAATGCAGAGCACAAATTCTGAATTATGGACACCATAATTGGCCACACGTCACTTCACGTCGTCACATGACCCTATTGTGTACATTTTTTAAGTGCAACTAATGTGTAATTTTGCATATAGTTGGCAGTCATACCCAACAATGATCCAAGAAAGATTCTGGTTCACTGTGGCGCAAAAGAAGGCCAGGTCAAGTGCAACTGCACAGTAACTGTGCTTCCCAAGCAAAAGTGCATGGAGAATCTGCAAGCCCAAATAAAATAAAGATGTTAAAATAAATAAAACACTAAAAATAAATGAAACACTGATGAGTGACTGCATTTCAACTGTGGTTTACGAAACCATATGCTCCATGCAAAACAACTTAGCTAAACCAAGTGTGTGAAGCATTTGGCATCCACTACTGATCAATGATTATGCAAAACAATTTCAACAAACCTTGGGATAAATCTGGCCTTGAACAAACTCTAATATTAGTATGTTTGTTTTCACTTTGAGCCATGATATAATAAATGAAAGTATCATAAGCTCTGTGTGATACTTCTCCACTTCAGTTCGCCCACCTCTCACTGCTGCTCTCTTTCCTGTCAGTGCTGCATCACATCGCTCATGGCTACAGTGGAACTTCTTGTACGCCACTGTCCGCCCCTGCATCTTCATTCTTACTCACAAACACAAATTCTCACCTCCCACAATGAGACAAAAGCAAGAGAAACTTGATACAGCATCCTCCAGAGTTTATTTGAAGAAGAAAAAAATATTATCTAGCTGGGAGGTTTCCTTGCGTTTCACCAAACATATTCGTCAGTTACATTTATTTGACTCCACAGGATAAACAGAAACAAATGAGACCGAGTTGATACAAATTTTCCATAACAGATTTTTCATCCAAACTGATTCAGATCTGTTCCAGTTAAGAAGTCAAGTGAGTGATGAAGAAACATTGTTATGCTCTCAAAACATGGCAAAAAACCTAAGCATTAAACATCTATTAAGACAAAAAATCTAGTGAGAAAGAATAACTCATGTGTTTGACATCTTTCAAAGATTTCTGAAAACGGTCCGACAAACTCTGTACACAACCTACACTGTAAAAAAAGATTTTTTGAAGTTTTAAATGAAACAAAGATTATTAGAGTGCGCTTCACAAGAAAACACCATTGCAGTTTTTCTACTTCAAAGTTTCACCTTTAATTCAACGTGCTACTTACTTGCAATTTCTTTGTAAAAATTTACTGGCAATTTCTGAGTGAACATTTTTTCCACAGCAATTTTCTTTTTTGGTGTGTGCGTATGCTGTCAAGGTCAAAGAAATGTCATTTTGACATGTCTCTTTACGCATGATTTGGAAACCTATGCAAAACTATTTACATTCATATATCAAGGTTTCAGAAAGCATGACAAAGTTCAATTGAAAACAGATCACTGTGTAAATCTAAACTAACTTTAATAATTAAAAAATTTAAGTGCAAGTTCCTTCCTTGCATCTCATCAAAATTTTCAAACTTAAAATCGATGCATTTACAAACTGCTTCCACAGTAAAACACTTTTAAAGCACATGTGGAAAACCAAACACTTTGACACAGCATCAACATGCTAATCAGTGTGATTGCACCAATTATCTGACATTTTTGGCAATCATCTCTTCTAAAATGATGCAGACTTTGAGACACTTGAGACAGACAGAGAACCCATCACAGAAAGACAAGCTGGTAGAAATTAAGCATCTGCGGTAGAAGCATGATGCCAGAGGGCTTCCTGCATGACATTTACTGCTCTCCACTGGCCCAACATGTTACCAGCAAAACAAAAGCAAATGCGTGTCACCATTGCAGACACCCATTCAACACTGAAAACCTAGACTACATTCACTGCAAGCAATGTCACAAACTACAACACTCCCATTATAACCAACAAAGCTGTCTAGACACCAAGTACATGGCAAGCCGAGTAAACATTTACTCATTAAAAATAACTAGTATCTATTTTATGCAACTAACACTTATGCTTAAAATACTGGTAATTCAATAGTACTGTTTTCAATCTGACAAAAAGTTATTTTAAGCATTTATTCCATTTTTTTTCTAGTAGTGATTAAATCTGGATTCCAATTGTTAATAGAAACATTTTTAATCATACAAGTAAAGCGTTTAATTAAACTATAAAGTGGTGATCCTGACCAGTCAGTATATATGAAAAGAAAAAGCACAGTTGTAACAAGTGAGGTTAAAATGTTACTAACAAGTATCAGGGTAGATAACAGGATATTAGTATCCAATAAATAAGCACTAGTAAAACTGGACTATGTACCAGCAACAACCGAAAAAGTTAGAAAAACTAAACTTTTTAATTACTTATTATTTAAGATACTAGTCAGTGTGTTAACAAATAACTGTTAAAATGGCTTGCCACATGTGTGTCAGAAACATTTAGAGAAAGAGACAGTATGAGATACTGTAACTATGAAAGCCAACAGAGAAAGTAAGACTTGGATTGCTTGTAATTTTTGTTATTATTATTTTTTTACAATTTTTTTTAAAAAAATGACACAATAAACTGCAGCCGTTGTTGCTGTTGTAGGTATGTCATAGAAGTCTGCATGATATTAACACTTAAACATGCAATCAAACTGTAGTCTACAGAACAATAGACTATTTATTAATTTGATATCCAATTGTGCACAAATGGCTGCATATCTCTGGGGCACTAACATAATAATAATGATGATAATAATAATAATAATAATAAGTTTTAAAAAAAAAAATAATAATAATAATTTTTTACCAGGTTAACAGTTTCCTCCAAAACACCACTGTTTCTATGGAAATTGCTACTTTAAAAAAGCATAATCAATTAATATGGATAAGAATTTATTCAAATCTTTCTTTAATTTGAATTTATTTGGTCAGGCCTGTTGTCTGGTTTAAGAGGGGTTTTGTGCACTTTTCAACTATCTACTGTAGACTTCCAAGCTTAAAACCAGCTTGCCTGGCCAGACTAGGAGACTAGCTAAGACCAGTTTAGGCTTGTTTAAAAAAATGCTGTTTTACTATCAAACAATACCAGCTTAGTTTTAATACAACAACAATAACTGCCGTAACTATATGTCGTCGGAAACTTGGTTACCATAATGTATCATAATGTAAAAGTCAGTGTCAGTGATAGTGTCAGTAACTGTAACTGAAGTTACCAAATGCTTCGAAATACTTAAGTTTAAAAACTTATTCATGCTCAGAAATGTTGCCAAAGCTTTTTGCTACAACTAGTTAGTTGGTTCTACAACAAAAAACTTCCTAAGCTTATCGTTTATATTGATATTACATAGACAGAAGCATAGTAAGTGACAAGACCAACCGTATTTATCCACTCACCGAGACTATTCGTAGATCCATCCATGGCTGAGTCAAACACTCCTTACAGATCTGTCAAATATTGGATTGTACTAGTATATTCCATTGGCAGAAACGCAACGCATATCTCTATATGTGCTGTCAGCAGCATCGCCAAGAGCTGGCGGGACCCCCGCACAGCAAACACGCGGAGGAGCCACTGAGGACCGCAGAAGTTGTTGCAACTGTAAAAATCACGAATCCAGGAAATGAGCAGAGAGTGTATCTATCACATGAGGCAAGATCTCACGGGCTGGATCTACTCCAGGAACCGCGTCGTCCATGTAAAGTTGACTGAGAGCGTGAGATTCAGGGATTCACCCTTCTGACTGCACGAAGCGAAAGTGAAATAAGTCGCAGTGCGTCGCTAGTACTGTACAGCTCACCATCCCAGACCCCGGTTCAAGATAAAGTAAAAACAGAACTTTTGACAGCTACAGCTGTAGTTTTCATCCTATACCTCTCTGCCATCTAGCGCCGAGGTCGTGAAGAACACACCCAGCCCGGAACCAATGTGAGCGTAACTCTCCTCGTGGCGTTTAAGGGGGAAGTTGAAAGACGACGCACCAGAAAACCGGCTGAAGGAGACTTGACAGCAGAATGAGATCGTGAGTATTGATGAAGCATTATTTCGCGTTTATCTGCAATATATGATTATTTTATTTTATAGCATAATTAAATGTATAGAAAAATGCAGTACTAAATGTCACAAAGTGATTATCATTTGCATTATATAATTACTAATTATTTTGAAGGTTAATATTGCATTATATATTACTTATAACTCTAAGATAGGTAGATAGATATAGATAGACAGATAGATAGACAGAGTTAGATATAGAGTCTATATCTAACTCTACCTATATATCTATCTATCTATCTATCTATCTATCTATCTGTCTGTCTGTCTATATCTATCTTTCTGTCTATCTATCTATATCTATCTATCTATCTTAGATAGATAGACAGACATGAAACAGACAAATTATGTACAAACAATAGCATACACTTTTACATGACAATTGCAGTAATGCTCTCTGATAGTAATTATGTTTTTGCCTGTAGTTTACTTTCTAGGCTCATTTCAGTACATTTGTAATTCATCTGCTGTGGTTTGTGATGTCATAATCATGAACGCCCCTCGTCAGCTGTTACGGATTCAGTGCATTGGGTGCATTGCACGTATTTTGGGGAAACCTGTACAGCGAGTGATCCTACCTACTGGAGCACATCTGCAAACCCGTGGATCACAGCACAACTATGGCCAGGTACCTGCTTACCTCTGAAAAATGCTGCTTTATAGACTGATAGTGCCTGCATTAATGCACTCTGTTTTTCTGACCAATTTTTTAAAGCTTCTGAGACCATTCCACTGCAGTGCAGTATGCTCCACGAGTCGTCCAAGCCGGACACAGCTTGAAAAGACAGTCGAAGATGAGACGCTTAATAAAGACAAAAGTTTAGTCACACATGATGATTTATTTGAGCGAGCTGCTAGAGACTCAAAGACCAAGGCTGATTTTAACAGGGTCGTGGATGTTTTCAGCAAGAAGGACATTCGGCGACGAGGCCACGTGGAGTTTATTTATGCTGCCCTGAAGAAGATGCCAGAATTTGGAGTAGAACGAGACATTACTGTTTACAACAAACTCCTGGATGTGTTTCCAAAAGAGGTGTTCATGCCACGGAACTTCATCCAGAGGATGTTCAACCACTACCCACGGCAGCAAGAGTGTGGGGTACAGCTGCTGGAGCAGATGGAGAACTATGGTGTGTGTTTGTGTTTTTGTAGGAGAGAAAGAACACCTGATGCATTGCTTTAATGATTTGCCAATTCTTTGCCTTCTTAATTTTGCCAGGTATCATGCCGAATGTAGAGACCAAGGTTTTACTGGCTCAGATATTTGGGGAAAAGAGTCATCCCATGAGGAAGTACCAGCGTATCATGTACTGGTTTCCCAAATTCAAGCATGCAAACCCCTTCCCCGTCCCACATGTGCTCCCTAGTGACCCAGTAGAGCTCGCTCGATTCAGTCTTACCCGGATTGCAGATGACCTGGATGCTAAAATAACAATCTATCAGGTGACTATTGGATCTACAAATTAAAGCAGCTTCACACAAGCAGAACCACAACTGTTTAAAAGTTTGGTGTTAGTTAGATTTTTTTTAAAGGTGTGTATATATATATATATATATATATATATATATATATATATATATATATATATATATATATATATATATATATATATATATATATATTAGGGCTGTCAAATGATTAATCACGATTAATCACATCCAAAATAAAAGTTTTGTTTACATAATATATGTATGTGTACAGGGTATATTTATTATGTATATATAAATACACACACATAAATTATATATTTAGAAAATATTTACATGTATATACATTTATATATTTATATTCTTATATTTTATATTATATATAAATAATATATACATGCATGTGTGTGTATTTATATATACATAATAAATATACACAGTATACACACATATATTATGTAAACAAAACTTTTATTTTGGATGTGATTAATCGTGATTAATCATTTGACAGCCCTAATATATATACATATGTGTGTGTGTGTGTTCATTTTTACTAATTTTATTGAATATATATAAATGTGCTTTATTTCACGCATTGCAGTATCCATCAACTGACATCACAGAGACTGGTGAAGAAGTTATGCGCCCCCATATTGTAGGTAAGCAGCCATTACTGATAACTGAACTTGAAATTTCAGGAATATTCTGGGTTAAATGTGTGTCATCTGTACCTTATCTGTACAACAGAAAATAAGAACTCACAACTCTGTTTGCAAACACAAAATGCTTTGTCGTTCTCTACAAATACTATCCAACTTATACAGTATTTAACCTGAAATATATATTTAACCATAGTTTGATCACTGAACTAAGGACCGATTGTAATGCTTTCATAAGATTTCTATATCATTATACAGAGTAATTGGACATCACATTTTTGTGATTTGTTAAATGCTTCTTGACATAAAAAGAGATTTGCGATACTGTTTGGTGAAATCATTAAGCACACAAAACAAAACATTGTATCTTTTATGTTATCAGGTATTCAAAGTCCAAACCAGCGCTCCCTTCTGGCTAAACACAATCCATGCAGGCCCGTGTTTGTCGAAGGCCCTTTCCCACTATGGCTCAGAAAGACTTGTGTTCATTATTACCTACTCAGGGCAGACCCTGTACCATCTGAGGAAAAGGTACAGTAATTAGACCAATGGTGGCATTTAATGAATTTGCTTAATGCAGATCAACATATTGGAATGATTTCTAAAGGATCATGTGACACTGAAGCCTGGAATAATGGCTGCTGAAAATTCAGCTTTGCCATCACAGGAATAAATTAAATTTTAAATGATATTACAGTAGATAACAGTTATTCACAATGTTGCTGTTAAACTGTATTCTTGATCAAATAAATATAGCTTTGGTGAGCATAAGAGACATCTTTCAAAAACGTTTAAAAAATCTTAATTATTCCAAACTTAGTAGTGTAACACTTCAAAGAATACAGCAATACATTATAATAAAATGAAGACTTCATTCTTTAATAATTTGCATTCAATATTATGTATTAGTATCTTATTTATTTTCCTGTAGGTTGAGGAAGAATTTGACCCTGAGATGATGGGTCCGGAGCAGAGTCTCTTCTACCCACAGCGACTGGATCTCGACCTGGAAAGAGACATGGGGGATGATTTCAGATTCGATGTTGATGATGGTGAGACTCATACTGCTTTGTCAACTTGGTTTGAATATCACCAAATATATACAATGATGTGTGTTCATTTGTTCCTGCAGTGGAAGAGGGGCCGGTTTATGCCATGTGTATGGCCGGTCAGGGAGACCAGGTCACTCTGTCTCAGTGGATTTCAGGTCTACAGGAGACCTGTCCCATATTGGGTCAGATTCCCACAGTGTTCCGACTGGATTCTGGACCTAGAGAACTGCAAACCACATCAGACGCACAGCAAACCCCTGAGCAGGAGGTCGAAACAGATCAAATTACAGAGGAGGAACCGCTACACTCACAAAGAGTAAAACAGTGAGAGTTTGCTTTTGCAAAAGCCATGCCGATGGATTGTGCGTTTAACAAAGACGGACTGTGGTAGTTATACATGAATCTAATATGATGAATATTTAATTTAGTTACCAGATACTGATTTTATGTCTTGTGAAATTACACACTGTTTTTGAATTGAGATCTGTTTTCATTATGTAGAGTTTTTCTATGATATGTAACCATGTCATAGACTGATTTTGCAGTACAATAAAACATACATTTCTCCAATATTTTGATTTTGTGTTTTTTTTACTATAATAAAAATAGTAAATAAGTAGATAAGATTTTAGATAAGTAGTTAAGTAGTTATTTAGTGTACAGAACAATTTTAGTTTCACTATTCTAAGCAAATGAAGACCTATATTTTCACCAAACCTCTATGCAATCATAGTCATAAAAAAGATGCACATAATACTAAAATGCATGCTAAGCTAATTAACATTTTAAATTTACAGACAAGCAAACAAAGGGTGCAAATGGTTTTATTAGCTAAAACAGATGTGGACTAAAGAGGGAATCAGAATTAAATATTTTATTTATCCTTGGCTTAGATTGTAAAGACTAACAAACTGTGTTTGCTAAACCGTATAATCTGACGATTCTCATCCTTGTGATTTTCAAACGTGGTATTTGTGTATAACCAAACATTAATGCCACACTCTCAGATAATTTAGCAGGTTAGCTAGTAATTAACTACAAGGAACAGAGTTCAAATTAAGGTAGATAAGAATTATATTTGATCGTATAGTATTATATAAACTGAAGAAGAATGTAATCATCTATTCGAGACAAATTCTTAAGTGAAAAAATAGAACATTATGGCAAGTCAAAGTACAAAATAAAAATATTATATAAATAATCAAAATAATATATACATTATGCAGGCCTCCATTTCAGCTTAAGTTCTGACTAGGTAGTTTAAATTTGGTTCTGAAAATTAATTCTTAAAATGAATTATTATTTATTTTTTAAGCCAGACTTAATGCAAATTTCCCTGTTACCTGTAGAGGCTCTGCAAGTGTTCTCAGACGGCCACGTGTTTATCCCAGGAATCAAGAATGCCTTGATGTTCAAGGTCTATCAATGATAGTTTATCAGGATGCACCTCCCCAATGTGAGCTTTCACCCCTTCCACACTCATCGAGTACTGCTGCTCTCCACAAACCATACACACCAACAACGGGTTGACAGGCTCAAAGTCCATGAGGTACACATTTCTCCACTTATCCTGTGATAAAAGTCCCTCCGATGCATGATTTGGTGCAAAGCTTGACTCTTCTTTAAACAGAAGATGTTAGTTATATCAGTAAACAAATAGTCAGCTAAACTGTTTTGTGTATACACTGCTAACTGTGTATTAAAAAAATCATTTAAAAATAACCTTTGACTGCAGGTTGACATGGTTCAGCCAAGTAGCCAAGTTGGTCTTGTGGTGTTATGCTGTTTGTAAATGAATCAAACATTAATTTGGTTCTCAAAAAGTTTTTTTTTTTTTTTTTTTTTTTTTTAAATAAATTAATACTTTTGTTTAGTGACAATGAATTTAAATAAATAAATAAATAAAAAAGTGACGGTAAAAACATGACAAGAAAAGGCTTTGCCATCACAGGATTAGCCTAAATTACATTTTAAAATATATTAAACTACAACAGTTTTTTTAAATTGTAATAATATTTCACAATATTACTGTTTTATAGTATTTTGATCTAATAAATGCAGCCTTTCTGAGCATAAAAAACATTTTACTGACCTCAAACTTTTAAACAGTAGTGTTCATTAAAAAAAATAATACTTATAAGGTGTGACAAATTATTAAATACAGAAGTTACAATATTTTTTTCTACTACTACTTACCTCTGAACTACTGATGAGCACAGACTGGTAAAGTTCTGACTCTGGGAAGATTAAAGAAAAAGTAAGGATAATGTACATTAACTGTAGTCAGCAAATGGCATCAACAAATTCCGGAGTGTCAGCACCTAGGGGGCTGCAGAGCTGTAGCTCATTTGACCAAAGGAGAAAAAAAAAAACATTCGAAGTTTATGTAGTACGTAAGTATATGTAAATGCAAGATTAAGTAGTCTAGTGGTCTAGTTTTCACAGACAAAGTCAGAGACAAGTTCTGAGAAACTTGAGGCTGGGTAGATGATGACAATTCTCAAACATGATAAAAGTGCTACTTAAATGGACAAACCAAATTTAGACACTTCTGCCATGGCAGAAACTGAGGAAAGAAACAGTAAGTTCCCAGTCTTTAGAAAAATATTGAAAATATTAATTTACTTGAGATGGCTGCTGATCTTTAATTCTAAAATAAATGTTCATATCTTTTACATGTTTATTTGAGAAATATATTTTGAAGAAAAACATCTTTGATTATTTGACTCCTAATCAATTCTAAAACGCGCCACCATCACATTTTTTCCCTATGTTTTTCATGACTCTACAGTAGTGCTGGTGCAGAGATATGCCTGGAGGCATGGGGGCCCCACACAGGGCCTCTGTACACTGCCACGAGTCAAAAGAGGCCTCCAAAATGTTTCTGTGATATTCTGGTGCTGAGGTATGGCTGGGGCCCCACGTGGGGCCCTGTGAACACTACTCCAATTCAAAAGAACCTACCTCCATTTGTCTGTGCATTTCTGGTGCTGAGATATAGCTGGGGCCCCCAGGGGACATAAAGCATATAGTGTTATTATTACAGGGTTTTGGTATACTGATGTCTGGTTTTCAGTATAAAGCTGCCCTCATGTAACTCCACACATGTATGACTTACTTCTGTGGAACACATTTGCTAGTTTGAATTTTTGTTTTCTTCATATAATGAAAGTCAGTGGTCAGTGTTGTTTTGGACCCTATTGACTTTGAACGAGCAAAAAACTGTTGAAACATCCTGCAAAATCTATTTTTTGTGTTCTGTAGAAGAAAAAAAGTCATACAGGTTTGAAACAAAATGGTGATGACTATATGATGATCCGTTTAGATGAATGAGCCACTCATAGTGAAGAGCAGATCCGTTTGTACATCACTGTGCAAACCACAAATTAGTTCAACAGATCTGTCACACGAGAAAACAACTGCATGATCAGTGGGTTGCGCAGTGTGGGTATCACAGTCCCACTCAAACTCACAGCAGTGCTGCACTTTGGTCTGTTTTAGAACGATCTATAAATGAGGGGGATGTAACTGCTGACAGTGTTTTGAAAAATGCTTTTATTTGGGGCCTTTTCTCTGTCTGCAATTACATTACTTTTCAAAAATTTGGGGTCAGTAAAATATTTTTATGGTTTTGAATGAAATCTCTCTCATTTATTTGAATAAAAAACAATAAAAACAGTAATATTATGAAATATTATTACAACATAAAATAAGCTTTCTATTTTAATATATTTTAAAATATAATTTATTTCTGTGATTGCAAAGCTGAATTTTCAGCATCATTACTCCAGTCATGATCCTTCAGAAATCATTTCTAATATGCTAAATTGCTACTCAAGAAACATTTCTTATTATTAATGTTGAAAAGAGCTATGCCACTTAATATTTATGAAGAAACCATGATACATTTTTTTCAGGATTCTTTGAAAAGTTAAAAAGAACAGCATTTATGTCAAATAGAAATCTTTTGTAACATTATGAATGTCACTTTTGCTGTCACTTTTAATTGATTTAATACGTCCTTGCTGAATAAAACTATTATTTAAAAAAAAAAAAAATTAACTGACCTCAAATTTTTGAGGTATCTCTGCCTTGTGGAGCGACCAACATCTGGCGTAGCGTTCTCTCACATGCTGCCTTTCTAGCTCTCTGCTCCTGTTTCTTGATCCTTCACTGCATGCGTCTCCTACATGTAATCTCTTCTGGATCTTGTTGTGGATTTGCCATTGCCACTATTTGGCTTCTATTAGTTCTTGATTTATCTGTAGGCTGTGGCTGTGGACCTGAAGGCTTGGTGCACTTGCTTGTTTCTTTCTGAATGTTTCTTTCTTTCTTTGCGTTTTCTTCAGGGGAGTCTGTGAAGTGAAAGCAGTGTTGTTTGATTCAGGTAAAAATTCTAATGGATCAATTCTTGTTAGTGAATCAAACTTATATAGCTTTCAAATAACTGTAAATCAGTAAGGTCATATGGTGATTTGATTAGCGAGTTAATAATTAGGGGTTCAAGAGCGTAGCGCAGTCTTCTAAAGACTTGAAACTTTCAGGTGCTGGTAGTACTTGCACTGCCTATTACGTCCAAGAAGAAGGCTCGCCCCAATCAGCCTCAAGGGGGTGCTACAGCAACCAAAAGTACAAAATCGATCATGACTCCCGAACCGTTAGGCGCAGGCTCAAGTGCCTTACTTCATTTGAATCCTTGGCTCAAGGCAGAGAAAATGCATGCCTCAGATTTGCTTGTGGCTCTGGCAAAATTTTCAGGTATTATTTGCATTTTTAGAAAAACCCACATTTGCGAAATAGTCCTAGGTTTTTATCCCAATCGCAGCCGAACCAAAGCAGCGAGATTCTCTAAAGTCTCTTTGTCAATAATTAACAAAACTTGTCAATAATTAAAAAAAAGCTGACATTTCCAATCACAGCCTCAAAGAGGTGCCAAAACAGAGACAGTTTTACTGAAATGCCTATAGCTCGTCAACAGAATGAGATATTTTCACCAAACACGGCACACATGCATAAGAGCTCATTCTGGGGTCGCATGAAAAACCACGTGGCAACTGTCCACTTGCTGGCGCTATAAACAATGAAAAAACATAAAAAATGGTTATAGCTACACCACCCGAAGTCCTATTAACCTGAAAATTTCCAGTGTCTTTGTCCAAGGTTCTTTGTCCTATACTGCCTCAGAGGACACACAGTGTTCCCGCCGCTTCATATAATCCAAATTGCACGTCTGATGGCAGATGGAGTATTCTGACGACGGTTTTCATACCTTTTATGGACCTTGACACTGTTATTTACCTGGCAGTCTATGGGACAGTCTCAAGCCTCCCGGTTTTCATCCAAAATAAACAAGCATGCTCACTTTTATGGATATCAGGCAAAAAATGGCACTACAATAGTTTTATATTTATAATAAACTCCGTGAAATTTCAATTATAACCACTAGATGGCAGCAGATGACCACTAATGGGCTCATTCACATTAGTAAAACAGTACTTTTCATAGGTTTTGCAATTAAATATAAAATCAATATTATAACATTTAAAATCACATTTAGTCAAGTTTACCACTTCATTTATACAGATATGTATCAGTTTTTTTTTTTTTTTTTTTTTTTTACAATTTGCCACATTATGGTTACAGTTAAACCTGAAAATTATATATAAATTATTAAAAAGAGAAGACTTGCAGTAAGTATTTTGTTACTTATTTCAAATATCTATATCTGCAACAAAATGTGTGTGCATGTATGTGTGTGTGTGTAAGCATGCTTATTCAGTATTCAGTATCAGTATTAATATAATAGTTTAAATAGGGTGACCAAACATGCCATTTTCCCTGGACACGCCTGGCCAGGATTTCTATATTGCCTTAAATATCCACGTTTTGGCTTTGTTTGCGCTGCGCAAACCAATTGTTGTATGACAAAGTACCGTGTACTTGTACCGCTTTTGAATCACTCTCAAGGTACTTTGATGTCATACACTGATCGTCATGCTCAGAGCTGCTTCAAATCGAACACTAATAAGTACACGTATTTGCATCGCTTTGACCGTTCTCTGTAGTTCCCACCTTCTCACGCACCCCGATTCGTTGATTATGTACAATGTATGCATGTTATTGGTCAAGTATGAAAACAGGAAACCAAAGCCAAAACCTGGATTTTTTAGGCAATATAGAAATCCTGGCCAGGACGTGTCCTGGGAAAAAGGCACATTTGGTCACCCTAGGTTAAACATTTAATTTCTGTGTGTGGCATGACATCTATCTGTAACCACTTGACAGACGTTATGAGACTTACAATGGCTGGTGTCTTCAAAAGTGGATGCCTGAGGTCTCAATTTGATATCTTTAAGGCTTGTATACTCTGAGAAGTCACACTCTAATGAGACATTTTGTTCTAAGTTAAGACTTGGCTTTGCATCTTCAGATGTAAGAAGGTCATCTTTAGTCAACAGAAGAGACTAATTTTCACACTTAACATGCATTTCATTGGCATTATTTTCTTCTGGTGTGTAAACCGATTCCTCCAGGAGCTTTTTCATGGAGGCCTGAAGAGTAGTGGTATAATGGTCCACAGCTACTGGAGGTTCAATGTGTGACTCTAAGGATGGACAGGGTGAAGGTTTGCTGTCTTTGATACTGATGCAGGGAGCAATTTCTGGGATGGAAAATACAGTTTGTATAGTGTGATAGACATGCTCTTTTTTATAGGGGTTGGGGCACTGGTTGAGGAGTCACAAACTGTTGTGGCAATGGATGACGTAATACTGTGCCTTTGGTTTTACATTCTTGTTTTGCTCTCTCTGCTTTAACACTGAAACCTTTGACCTAATTAGAACATTCCCAAGTCGGGCAGCTCGGCTGGCCCTTTGCTCTCGTTTCTTTATCCTCCAGTACTCTCTGAAATGGGCGACACAGTCTTCTTCTGTTGGGGTTTCAGACTGGATGGTGATTGTCATACTGCCCATAACTTCACCTCTGGTTAACCTAGACTTTAGAGAGTTTTGCTGAGCATTAATAAAGTTACTGGAAATGTTGCATGGAGCAGATCCTAGCTTTGTGGCTGGTTGAGCATGTGAATATAGGGATGAATTTACTTGAACCTTGAGTTTTACCTTTCCGATGCATTTCACATTGGAAATGTCTTGACTTGCAGGTAGGGAAGCTTCAGGAGATGTCAGTAGACGTCTCGTTTAAGTATGTGCAAATTTCTGTACTTTGTATTTGGATTTACTTGAGGATGATTGCAAAATACCACAGGATAAGGATGCATGGTTTGGTTTAGTACCCTGGACATGTAGTTGTGTTATCTGAGAACCATCAAATTTTGCTCCCAATGACTGCTGATTGAGGGATACAAAATTTGAGTTGAGGCTGATTCCTCTCAAGGCCTTACTGTTTGATACAGTAGGAGATGAAGCATGCAAGATACCAACAGATAAAGGCTGTCCTTGTCCGAGACACCCTTCTTGATCCCGGGCCAGTTTTGCAGCACGCTTTGCCCTCTGTTCTTGCTTTCTGATACGCTAGTTCTCTCTACGCTTAGCAACCATCTCTTCTTCAGTCATAGTATAGTGTTGTATGTTTATATTATGTTTATTTATGTAGCACCGTGGTCCTGCGAGAAAAACATTTTGTTCCACTGTATGTCCACACATGTAGCGGAATGACAATAAAGCTCAACTTGAACTAGTCACTCTCTTGTTGTGCTCTGAAGCAAAGGCAAATGTTCTTCTCTTGGTGATAGGACTATAAGCAAAACTCTGGATTTCATAAACCTTCATTATGCAGCTCAAGGGTCTAAGAGAGTTCTGAGGCTTATTTTGGTTTCTGTGGACAGGTAAAACTATGGATACATGGCTTTGCGGAGATGTTGCTAATAGCTTGCCATTTAGGGATAAAATTCCTTTTTTTGTTTTTTTAACATTAGCACTGTTTGAATGCTGCTCGATGCATGTTGTATGCACAGAATGGCCTGTTGGGCAGACAGATTTAACTGTTGTAGCATTTGTTTTTGATGACCCTGTATCTGAGGACTTAATTTTTTTATTGCCCATTACACCCTTCAGGGAATTTGTGCTTGTTTCTGACAACTGAGGTAATACATGGTTGAGCTTGGTCTGTTGAAACCAGCTGTCTTTTTGGCATGGTACCACAGTAATATTACTTCCAGATACTGATAGACCTGAGCTGAAGGAGTTTTTAGGAGCATCAGCATCTTCCTGTTTGAATGAAACATCATGATAATGTAGAGAGGGATCATTGCTGGCTTCACTAACAATAGACATGCACAACCCCAGATTTTCATTTCCGATCTTCTTTTTGGTAGACGACTTTCTCGCCCTTTGCTCTCTTTTCTTGCTCCTACAATATTCACTTTTGCAGGTGGAGAGTGGCATCATCAAGCTCTGCTGCTGGTTGATAACAACGTTTAGAGGAAGTCTCGCTGGACATGGCTGATGCTTGGTTAAACCATCATTATACTGTTGATTAATGTCAACCGCTGGAGTAAGTCTTCTAAGGCAGGGAAAAACCTTCTCTAAACATGATATCTGTGGGGTCACATCTTTAATTTATGTAAAGCAGTCTCTCAAGGTCTGGATTTTGCATGCACTGCTTGAGTCATACTGTTTATTTTTCTGAAAACCAAGAGTAGTTGACCTTTAGGGGAAAACAAAAATGCATAATTAATAATTGATCTGTTGAAAGATGAGAGACATTATCAACTCATGTTCATTAACACAAACCAACTGACTTTAAGCTTGAGGCTACACTTCAGCAACAAATAAAATAAAATAAAATCGGACTAAATTTTCAACAAAAACAAATTGGAATATAAATCGACTTTGGTTATCATTTAAAACAGAAAAACAATTTTACACATAATATTACTCAAGTAAATATATTAGGTGAAAGAGTTTTGGTGGACAAAAAATGTTTTGGCATTACCTGTAAATAAGAAATAATGTGAATTTTAATGTTTGAAAGACAAAAGCCTTCCAAAACTATAGTAATACATGGTTTAATAACTGATTGATAATTGGTAATCAGTAGTTGATGCAATGTTGAAGCACTTGAAGAACCTGAAATGATAAATCCAGTTGTCAAATGTTGAGTGCGCTGGACTAGTGACTGGTCTTTGTGTGAATGTCCACAAAACTAGAAGACTTACTGAATGCATACAAATGATAGGAAGGTTTAGAAAGAAACATTTAAATGATGAAAAAAGTATGATTGATTTATTGGTATTGTGTGAATAATGTGTATGATGTAATCATTAAAAAAGTAACTGTGGTCTGATTATTTTATAATGTAATGTAATACGTAATTCAGATGACATGTAATCAGTTACTTCCCAGCTCTGGACACTGCGATGACAGCGCCTGTTTATTTATATAAAATTTATATTTAAAAAGCATCCTAGCAAACCCTAGAGGGATTTTACTGAACAAGCTGTCGCTGTCTCAAGTCTGTGGCAGAGACAGTGTTGTCTTCCTGATCTGCCCTAATGAGCTGCGGTCTGTTTGTCTAAAAGCGCGTGGACTGTCGTGTCTTTAAAAGCACTCGGCGTCGTGACAACACCGCGTGCGCGAAGCATGCGTGGGTTTTACCTGTTAGTGACAGTGACACCTAACTTTCTTTAAACTCAATCTCAAGACACTGCAGTCGCTTCCCGTTGCAGCCTTTCTTACGATAGGTGATTTGACAATGTAAAAGTACCAGGATGTAGGAGCTTACAGCATGTGCCTGGACTGATATAGATCTTAAAGCATGTAGAGATCCCTCCTTCAATTAGAAAACAAATACGTTTTGCATTTGAAGAAGAGGCGATGTGAATCATATGCAGATGTCTTTTTTAGTTTTTTTTTCAGTTTCATATTTAATATATTCAGTAAAATGAGCGGTTCACAAATTACATCATGACTGGCTTTAAACGTGGGACCAACTTTTACATTGCTATACTGAATACTTAAATACATACTCATTTTTTATATTAATTAAATGTATAATAAAAATAGACCGTGATATGCTATGTAAATTAATAAAAGAAACAAATATAGGCTATAAGTAGGCTATTCAATGCATAATAAAATAGACAATGATAGGCTACATAAACAAAGATAAGAAAAAAATAACACAAATATAGGCTGTAAGTATTCAATTTATAATAAAATAGACAGTGATAGGCCACATAAACAAATATAAGAAACAAATATAGGCTGTAAGTATTCAGTTTATAATAAAAATAGACAGTGATATTCTACAAAAACAAATTTAAGAAACAAATTAAAACAATATAGGCTTTTAAGTTTTATTTGACTGTCATTTCATGTACAATAACTAGGCCTATATTTTCCAGAAACGTTAAATAATATATTAAATAAATGTATGATGCAAAACTAAAAAATAATATATATTTAATCCTATTTTATAACTCTTTAATTGATTAAATGTTAAATGGTATGTACAGAATGCATAATTTTGTTTACAAACTTATGTGAAATATAAAATAAAACATTTAGGATGGGCCCCATGGTGCACCCGTCACTACATCACAGCCGCTACTGTCTCTTTAAATTTACCCAGGAGCCCCTAAAGGAGCCCCAGGGGCCCCTAGCTCGGCTCTCCACCCTGAAGACAAGCAGAACATCTAAATACAAACAGGAGACCGCTTAAATTCACCGACCATTTGACAGATCTGCACTCCAACTTCGATCTAAATGCGACTTGTACCGTCCCGTGAAGTTAAGTTTACTTAAACCAAAAAGCAAACAGCGGTGAGGCTTCAGTGCAGAGACAGACACTGCTCGCACTGTAATGGGTGAGTGCGTGTTTCAGATATTTAGTCAACCACCCGACGAATGCATCTACGAAATCCTCCGGTTGTGACATTTCCACGTACAAAAGGTGCGAATCCTGTACGTTAAAATCACATAACACAGGTATGGATGAAGCGGAGTCCAAAGAGTCGGTGCACAAAGCTGAGCAGACAGAATCTCGCTCATTAATAATAAAAGCTGAGGAAGAGGAGGCGACACCGCAGCGGGGACACTCGGGGGACCTCTCAGCAGGTAAATGTTGTGTTAGGCATTTACCTTTGACCATTAGATCGATGGCTCTCTTTTGGAAGCGTTAAAACCCGTGACGAACAATAGCACGCAGCTGCATGGCCCCTAATCTTTCGGGCTCCACTATAAACAAAGGTAAAATAACCATGCTGCATATGTATACGCGATGCACTATCACCACCTAGCGGAAATACGGCGGTACCGCACCATGCCGCCGCCTCCTTCTTGTGCTAAAAATGGCCCTGCGGAAACACACCACATTCTCACTTTATTAATTTAAATCGTTCTAAATTATTATTTGCGTTAATTATTTTTCTGAAATAAAAATATTTTCAAATGACCAATTATTGAGATTAAATTTGAATCAGCAGCAGACTAATGTTAACATGAAAATACTATCAGTAGTAGTTGTGGAGGTTTAATATAATTTGAATATATGCTGACAGATTATAATATACATTTTATAGTTTTATGATAACATTTTTAATACATTTATTATATTAAATATAAATAAAATCGTATATATATATCACAAAATACTAAATAATTTGCATGTTTTCCTATTTAAATAACTTTAGTTACACAATTTGAGAATGACATAAACTATAAGCAACAGACTAATGTTAAATTAAAAGTACTATTAATAATAATATATGAATATATAAATATATGATGACGGATTAATTATGTTTATGAACAAAATTGACTTTAATATTGATTTAAAGTTAATCATGACAAGTCATTATTTTTTAAAATATTTCTATGAAATAATAATGATTTGCATATTTTCGAATGAAGTTACTAACATTGTTGTCTTTTGAGAATCAGTGAAAGTATTCAAATTAAAGACTAGTATTACTACTTCTACTAGTACTACTACTACTAATAATAATTTATAATAATAATTTAAGTAATAACAATAAATAATTTTTGTCCAATATAATATGCACATTTGGTAAGTTCTGAATATATCCTATACAGATTACTTTTAAAGCATTTATTTACAAAAACTTTACTTCAATTTCACTTTAATTCATCTTCATCATTTCATATTAATCTCCATTATTTAATATTTCCCTGTAATTTAAAACAGTGTAATAGTCAAATTTGACCTTACACTTCATCAGTGACACTCTCTTTTTGTGTCCTCCACAGGTCAAGAGGACGTGACCAATGGTCTCACATCTCATGACAGTCAGGATGCTCCTGTCACCTCTGTATGCTCCCCGGGGACCAGTTACTGGTGTGTCTCTGAGAGTGCAGACTCGCCTTTCATTCTGTCTCCCATCCCAGGACCATCTACAAAGGACCCCCCTCCAGTAAAGCACACACCTGGCCGAGACCACCGGCGCTATTACCATGAGTACTGGCGCAGCGAGTACCTCATGGACTTCGAGCCACAGAGACAAGGGATGATCTGCATGGTGTGTGGCAGTTCACTTGCAACCCTGAAGTTAAGCACCATCAAGAGGCACATCAATCAGAAGCATCCGTATTCCCTGTTGTGGACCGAGTCAGATAAAGATGTGATCCGGTCGGGATGGGAGAGTCATCTGAATCGAGAAAACAGCCAGGGGCCATTATGTCCCACTCCAGATGTTCCTCCGGAGTCACAGGAGATTCTGGATGTTAACAGGCACTCCACAGGTCTGGGTTTATATTTCTTGGTGCTTCTGTGTGTTTTTGTGGAGTCTGAATCACATGAAACCCGACAAAACATATATAACTTTTCACCTCGCAAAAAATAAATATCAATAATATAATCATAATAATGATGTTTTGCTGAAAGAAATTCAAACTATTTGGGGGAAAATATAGATATTTTCCTATCTAATATTTTCATGAGACTTCTTTCTTTCTTTCTTTCTTTCTTTCTTTCTCAATTAAGCATATTCGCCCACCCTTTAGTAAAAGACAAAAAACATAGAGATTTATAAATAAATATAAATATAAATTACATATATATATATAAAAATACTATTTTAAAAGTAGAGAAAGTATAAAAAGTATTTCAGTGTTTTTACATCATGGTAAAAATGCCTTTCTGCCTTTATTGTATGCTAATATTTGTATTTATTTAAATAAATAAAAATAATTTTGTAAGGGCAAGATGATTTTCATTACAGTAATAAAGAGAATTAATAATTAAGAATAAAAAAATATCTGGATGCAATACAGTAATGAGACCTTGCCAGGAAATGTGTTTAAATCTTATGAAAATAATGTCACAATGCAAATCTGTATTGTAGCACTTTGAGTGTGAGAAAGGCACATTATAAATAAGATGCATTATTCTTTTTTTTTCCATTTTATAACATTTTATTTTCTTAGTTTATTTTATTATTATTATTGCTCTCTTTTTGAGATGTTTACTTCACTATAGCACTTTGAGTGTAAGAGAGGCACATTGTTAATGAGATGTATTTATTATTATTATTATGAAGACCTTTATTATTCACATCCTTCTAGGCAAGCCTGGTGGTTCCATCTCTCCAGTACTTCAGGCCCAGTCTGGCATTAGCAGGGTCACGCCATCCCCTCCGACCTCTTCGGTCCAGGAGCTCCCAGGCCCCACAGCTCAGGTGATGGAGCGCTACCTGAACGACTCGCTGCATGCCTGGTTCCGCCAGGAGTTCCTGATGGAATACCAGGCGGAGGAGGGCCGTCTAGTATGCATGGTATGCAGCCGTCTGTTGCCTTCACTGCACTTGGATCACATCAAAAGTCACATGCTGGATCTGCACCCAAACTCTCTGCTGTACAGCGCTGAGGAAAAGCACTCCATCCTGCAGACCTGGGCTAAGATGCACAGTGAAGGTGAGAGACGAAACAAAACAGACAAAATTAGAGAATTTAAAAGAGTCTGTGTACTTAATACACGTGTGTGTGTGTTGCTTTATTATAAATATAATTGTCTCTGGCTATGGTCTAAAAATGCGATTGCTTTTTTTAACCCTGGTAAAACAACATATAGTCTAAGGTTTAGTCTGATGTTCTACATGCTTCTGTGAAACATTTTTAATTGTAAATTCCACACCGGTTTCTTCTCAACTTTAATACTTTTTTTTACTGTCATTTGCCATGCAGAATCCCACTCTTTACAACCTCAAATCAAATCAGAACAACATACCAAAGAAATAAACTTAGACGGTTCAGCCTCATTCATCCCTCTAAACGTGGATCCCATTCAGGGAAACTTGGTGAACTACATAAGAGGAGATGAGAATCCACCTGACACTGGTCAGAGAGCCAAGTCTTTACCTTATTATCCCAGAAAGAGAAGACTGAAATACGGCAGCCCCTGGCGTCTCCGCCTGGATTATTTAGTGGCATACGGTCCTCCAGAAAACCCGCTCTGCTACTGTATGGTGTGTTCTGAACACATGCCTGTGCCGAGGGTCAGCAACTTCCGCAAGCACATCCAGGAGTGCCATCCGGAGACAAACAGCCTCAGCCGAAGTGAGAGAGATGCTGTGGTCAGTGCTTGGATAAAGGAGGAGAATATCAACAAGGCTACACCAAAAGAGGATGGTAAGTACAGACGACTGTAGACTGTACACAACATCAGATATAGAGGGAAACAAAATATCATTATTGTAAATGCCATATTAATAATTTAGTATGAAAAGAAATCATCATATAAATAAAATAAACACCAGAAGTTAGAACCCAGATAGCACTCAGATAGTGTTAAAGATCACTTCATCTGGAAAGCATCTGCTGTGTACAAACATCTGACAGACATCTTTAAGATGTCAGTTTTACATACATTCTAAACCATAAACATCTTAAAGACATTTTCTAAACGTCTTTTTGACGTCTGATAGGAAACGTTCTACAGACGTATTGTAGTTGAGCAAACACTCACAAATATGACTTGCAGATGTCAAATAGACGTCTCTGTGATATACGTGTGCTATCAGGGAACCAGAGTTCTTAAACATCAATTTCGTCTTCTAAAATATATATATATATAATCTCTGAAAATAAAAGATTATTTAGCTTATCGATTACATTTACCTTGTTTTAAGTATGAAAAGGTATTCAAGATATACTTGATATGAAAATATGTTGATTAACGTCCTTTAAATTACATATTACATATAACATTGTATTTTAGAAGCTAAAAATAGTCAAATTAAATCTCTCACTTTCCTAGTGTTTTCAGTTAGCCTTTGCTTAGCAAGCTAACAGCTTGAAAACTAAAGATATTTAGCATCTCAGGTACCCTGATTGCACACATACATCACAGAGACGTCTATTTGAGGTGTGAATTTACTTCTGCAAGTCATATCATTTAGTGTTTTCTCATCTGCAGTACGTCTATAGGACGTTTCCTATCAGATGTCAAATAGACGTTTAGGAAATGTCTTTAAGATGTTTATGATTGTGAATGTATGCAAAACTGACATCTTAAAGATGTCTATCAGATGTTTGTACACAGCAGATTCTTTCCAGATCTTTAACAGACATCTTGCAGATGTACATATGCTATCTGGGTAGTGATATTCAAGTTGTACTTAATCATGAAAATATACTCATTATTGTCTATTAAATTGCATTTCATATTTCTAAACATAATAAAACACTTCTCTTTCCTAGTGTTTCCAGTTAGCGTTCACTTATTAGCAAGTGAACAGCTTAAAAACTAAAGATTATTTAGCCTCTCAGGTACATTTATCTTATTTTAATGATGTAAAGATAAGCTGAGCCTACTTGCTTACCAGAGTAGTGCTATCTGGTTAAGAAATCCTGTTTTCATTAGCTAGAACAAGATCGTTATGTAAATTTGCTTATAGTTTTGATGTCAGAGTTCAACAATTTCTGCATGAAATTGTTTCTGTTAATACTTTTAGGAATAATTTGTTTCAAATCAGTAATGTTTCTCCCTTTTTTCTTTTCTTTGCACTGAAGACCCACAAAGTGGCCCTGTCACTACAAACGCTGCTGGTGACACTCAGGTGTCTCCTGTGAAAACCACAAAGCAAGGAGGTGAAACAGAAGACAATAATAGCACAAATATCACACCATCAACGCAGGCGACTTCACGGCACAGGCACTACCCGGGGAAGGACCAACGGCGCAATTACCAGGCCCGCTGGAAGATGGACTTCCTGATGGACTACGACTGCAGGAAGCATGGATTGATCTGCATGGTGTGTGGCGCTACGCTCGCAACACTAAAGGTCAGCACCATCAAGAGACACATCCTACAAGTGCACCCTCACTCGCTGGACTACAACCCAGAAGAGAGACAGCTGGTCCTGCTTTGCTACAACCAGATCTCAGCGCACTTTCATTCAGATGACTGTTTTTCGGGTTCGAACCACGGCCATAAAGAGAAGGATAACGGTAATGCTTATGTTAATACCGAATGCAATACGAGCCAGAGCACTTAAATGAAAGAGAAGGGTTAGGGATGAGTTTTCGACATCCTGTTTTTTGTTTTCCTTCACTCAGGAAGTTTGCTGCGGGGTTGAACAATTTAATTTTTTTTGAAGGATGTGACATTGTTGGATTATTGTACTTTTTGTCTCTAACAAAGTGGGTAAAAAATCTGAAATGTTTAAGTTTAAAAAGAATATTTATGCTTGAATCACTTTTGAAAGTGAAACCAGAAGCCACCAATGTCATTTAAACTTTTTCCCAACAAGCGATTTTGCTGAACTGTCATTTTCTTTTCTGTGGATAAGCACTCTTAAATGCATTTGTACATTCATCGCTCTTTTTGTAGACTGCAAGACTGTTATTGATCCCCATGCTTGACATTTTGCATGAACAATATTATTTTATTTACAGCACTTAAAATGGGTTCTGAGTATAAGTTTTTAGGACTTGCCAAGCAAACACAGTGGGAGAAAAAAAATCTATGATTTGATGTCAATCACATTTTGCCATTTTGAAAGAAAAAGCATAAATATAATATATGGTTTACAATGTTAATGTTATATAATATTGGTTCAGTTCACCAAAAAGTTATAAAATAAATATAATATGTTCTCTAATCATTAACACTTCCTGGTTGCATTTATTTAAGATATGCTGTACAGCATAAAATGTCATTAACAAATATCCTTTTTGCTAATTTGTTTCTTATCACAGAGAAATTTTGCACTGGTCTATGACAAACAGTCATAATGTTCAGTTCTCTCTTTAATCCTGCACTGAATGAACTGAAACCCCTGTGTCAGCATTGGTGTCACATGAGGACTTTTCTTTTAAGGCACTTTCGCAGTTTGGAATGTCCCACAGACCATTTTATGGAGATTCCTGGAATATGGCACACAATCTTCTTTGTGATGACAAGGTTTGAGGTTCACACTCTCAGGGTTACAACGTTTAGGAGTAACATACCAAGAATTACATTTTAAGTTATATAACACAATCCATTCATCACATGTATATACACCCTTCTTGGATTTAAATATCATTCCTTTCATTTCTCTTCTATAATTTAGTGCAACACCAATAATCAATAAAATATAATGTCAATTAATGTTGATATGGAAAGCCTTGTTCTTTAAATTATTAACTGAAATAAAAATATATTTCTTAAACATTTCTGGTACAAATTCAGACACATGCAACTGTAGTTCTGTACTAATTAATGTTATTCCTGTTATGGCAAATCTGAATTTTCAGCATCATTACTCCAGTCTTCAGGGTCACATGATACTTCAGAAATCATTCGAATATTATTTTCCTGATTTGGTGCTCAAAAAACATTTATTATTATTATTAGTAATAGTAGTATTGAAAACAGCTCTTTAATAATACTGTGTTTTTGAGTCACTTTTAATAAAGTTAATGCATCCTTGCTGAATAAAAGTATTCATTTCTTGAAAAAAAAAAAAATATATTCCAAGTTTTTTAATGGTAGCGAATATGAAAGACTAGTTCATGAATGTGACAATTACATTCATGAAAAAAAACAAGCACTACAAACGCTTTTGTCATTTTATTAAGTTCACTTTGACATCATAACAGGGACCACAAGTTTTCCTGTTTGCACCTCCCCCCACATTAACTTAATTCAAAACTAACAAACTGAATGTAAATGTTAATCATCACATCTAGTCTTCAGGAGTCAAAAGCAAAAAGAATGTGACCTCCGTCAACACTTCTCAGAGAGAAACACAGGAAAGAAGAAACCGCAAACATGCTAAAGTACTACAGGAATAAGTAAAAAAAAAAAAATACCCAAATATTAAACTGAACCTCAGAAGAGAAGAAAGCAGATAATAACCTAAACAGAGAGGCCTGCATCTATTAAAAAAGTAGTTATATAGTCATAATTTACCCTTAAACTGAAAAAAAAAAAACAATGTGGCAATACAAACTTTCAGAGCATGACCTGTTCTTCGAAAGAAACACCGCACGTGTGATCTCACCTGTAGAACATGCTAGTTAAGCAACACAATGACAAGATGCTTTCATCTGAATCTGGTTGTGTGTAAACATGCATACAACACAAAAAGGGTGCAAGAGAGAGGAAAACAAATTCATGAAATAAATAGCAAATCAAAGTAAATTAGAAAGGGGCCATAAACATCACAAAACAAACTTGTAAAATGTGATGGAACTTGTTAGCGTTAAACATTTTCGATGCTCTTCTAAACAGATTTCCAGTGTGGACATTCTTCCAACTGCATCAGCTGGAATGTTAAGTGAACGACGCAAAACCATCAGGAGCTGACAGACTACGTAGTGACAAAGACAACAATATGAATTTGACTATTGATATATGGTAGATAAGACATTTAACATGTTGTAACTGTGTGCATAAATGCATCGGAGTAGTTTTTGCATGGACTGGCGCTGCTTTTAAACACTTCGGCCCACCTGAAACCATTTTTACTATTTTCACTATGTTACCCTTCCCTTTCAGAATTAAACTCAGCCTTGTAGTTGTCTTCTAAAAAAGTCAACAGTGCTTGAAGTGGAGTTTCACTTAAGGAAAAACAGTGTTACCACATATTAGTAAGCATAATTATCCAGCTTAAATAATAGTTCTTTGTAGCCTTTTTAAATATTTAAACTTCTTCAGTGCCCAAGGTAGTAAACGATGCCCAGAAATGCTGGAAAAAAAAAAAAAAAAAACCAGTTTACCTTTCTAAATAACATGAATGATGGGCACTGGCCCTGTTTCAAAGAAAAAAAAAAAAAAAAAAAAAAAAATCGATGACTTGTGGGGCCAACTTCCCATCAAGCAGAAAATTATTGCCTTTCTGTCCTATATTCTGGTGCTCTGACGATCCTATACATAACTCAATCTTAAGGTTATTAATATTTGTTACAAAGCCAATGTCAGACAGGGGACTTAAAGCAGCCATCCTAATCAAGATATAATATAATAACTATTATTTGAAGAGTAATAACAATAACACTTACATGTGAACTCAACTCAGATGACTGAGTGCAAGAGGTGCGAAAGAGACATATAAGAGCTGTATATTTGATTTTTAAATATAAAAAGCAACACTAATTACTTCACAGCAAAGAGCCTGTTGTAATCGAACTATATATACATACACAAAATTAAAAAATTGCACCAATAACAGGGAGGATAGTGAACTAGACCGAATCACCACTGCCTCCCAGTCCATCCTGACTGATCAAAACATGCAAGTCTAATAATGTTCAGTGCATTTCAGATGAATACAAACACATTTTTTGAAGAAAAATAGGGTGTAAAGTATGTTTCATAAGGTTCTCTCTCACTCTTTTTTTGTTTATTTATTTAATTTTTTTGTCAGCATTTTTTAATGAAATGTTAATTTTTTTAACAGTACAGACATTTGCTTTTGAGTCAAACAACTGTCTTTATTCATTACTACAGCACCACCCATCCCAACACTCAAAACCAAGTCATAAGAAGTTCAGTCTAGTTCACAAATCCTTCCGTGCACTGGCCGTCAAAATGGGCATCCAGTAGCATTACATCACTTTTTGTGTTGAAAAACACCAGCTCCTGGTGCCCCGAGCTTCTTTTCTTAATGCTCATTAATAAGCTGCAGAGTTAACATTGAATATCAAGAAGCTTTTTAGATTTTACATACTAGCTGGTTCAGTGCAGATGGTTGTTTTAAGGTGTGGGGTTAAACGGAAAGATAGGAATGGGGGCGGGGCTTAGTGTAAAGGGAGGCAGCTAAAGATAGAAGGATGGTAAACATGGTAACGAGGGATCAGAGAGGAGGATCATTCTGCTTTACAGCGCTTCATTGATCCCGGGAGTTTCTCTTGTAGCCTAAGAAAAAAAAAAAAAAAAAAAAAACATCCATTAGGTGGCATCAAGGTCTCACTAATTGGCAGCCATTTCCAAGACTCAGCTCTTTATTGATAAATAGCATGCACAGATGGTATTCTTACTGTATAACTCTACTCAAAGCATACTTACTTGGCAACTGTAGTGTTGAATTGAGTGCGTGCAATGTCAATGTAACGGTCAATCTGGGTCTGTGGAAAGAGCCAAGAGAGATTTTATATTGTAAGAAACTATGACTGTAATATCACTATTAAATGATAGCCTTCTGAAGTTTAATAAACACATTAGGTTGTATTGCGATTTCTGTTTTTCTGTCCCCAAATTTAAGACCTCACGAAACGGCATTGAAAATTTTCTTATAACATTTAAGACTTTTTATGGCCTTAAATTTGATAATTCAATTTAATACTTTAAGGACCTGCGGGGGCTCTGTAATTATACTGAATATTTTGAGAGGCCACTTTTGTGGATTAAAATATGTCTTGCTGGAAAACAGCCTGAATCATCACAAATGATGTCAGATCAGTGTATATTCTGTTACCATTCAACATTTTCGTTACTAAAAATAAAATAAACAAAATACATTAAAAAAAACTTTAAACTTAATTTGAGCTAATTGCTAAGAAAACATCTTTTTCCATTTACTAAAATAAGTGAGAAAAAAATAAAAATATATAGACATAAAACTACTATAAATATAAACAAATAATATTAATAAAAAATTAATTCAAAATATTAATAAAAACTATAATAGAGTTGTGTCTTTAATTTTCTCACTGTGAAGACATTAAAAACTGGGTTACTGCAGTTTTGAGGTCAGTGTATAGTGCTCTGCACCATGTAAATTAAAGAGCCAGTTCAGAGTTTTGTGGCACCATTATGGATGCATCATTACTGCCGTACATTATCTTCATTAGTGTTGTATTTAATTCAGCAAAAGGTCAGAAGAGAAAACTGCATGAGGCACTCATTAACAAATCACTGTTACATAAGAACTTAAGACTTGACAAATGCTTTAAATAAAGATTATGACAAGTCTTCAGTAATTGCTTACATAAGACCCTTCTGGTGTAATAATCATACAATACATACTGATTACTGTTCGCTCTGA
Organism: Cyprinus carpio; assembly: GCF_018340385.1. Lineage (NCBI taxonomy): Eukaryota > Metazoa > Chordata > Actinopteri > Cypriniformes > Cyprinidae > Cyprinus > Cyprinus carpio. The sequence continues at coordinate 10,759,844 of NC_056578.1, read as the reverse complement.
GGGGGCCGCCTGTTCTCAAACACTAACTTCATTTGAGCATGTATCCTGCTTTTTTAAAAAAGCAACTCTGTATAAGAGTGTTTTAAAATCCTGCACTTGTTATGAATGCAGCTAAAATGTTTTCTGTGGGTCATTTAAGATCATAAGTAACAAGAGCAACTTGTAATATTAGTAACATGAGTTAAGCTTTGACATCACAGGAATAAATTACATTTTAACATTTATTTAAATAGAAAACAGTCATTTTAAATTATAATAACACTTCCCAATATAACTGTTTTTACTGTATTTTTGATTAAATAAATTAAGCCTATGAGGTCAGCATATGAGGCCTTTAAAAACAATAACAAATCCTACCAACCCCATACTGGTAGTGTGTTATTAAGGGCCAAGCAATGAAGGCGTGTAGGCAGCTATTATAATCATTGGCGTTCTTCTTCTTCTGCTCTAGAAGTCTATGGTAGCCCATAGAACTGCTTGCAGGAAAATTATGAAATTAGGCACACTGATAGAGTACAGTCTGATCTGTCACCATAACAAATTTGGAGTCTCTATCTCAATCCCTCTAGTGCCACTTTATGCTAATAACTTTTGAACCGTAAAGTTTAGATTGAAATTTTTCATTTATTTTTTTCCCTCTGAATCCTTGGATCATGTGGAGTCAAATGGATACCAAAATGTAAAAAAACTGCAGCTTACAGCTATATTTGTAATTATTATTATTATTATTATGGTTATTATTGTTGTTTCATAATCACTTATTTGGACCTCCACAAGAAAAGCTTTTTTGGAGCACCCAATGCATGATTTGCAGCTGAAAGATATAGCTCTAACCTTGTTTTTCTCATAGATGGGTGGTACACTGAAGAGCAGGATGTCGGCTGAAAAAGAAAACATCCAGTGTGAGGTCATTACAATCATTCTAAAACACTATGAAGATTCACTCTCAATTGGTCAGCCTATAACTAAACATGAAGCAATTTTGTTCCCCTCAAAAAAAAAAAAAAAAAATGTAAGTGTGATGATGCACATTCAGCCTACCGAGGATGAGGATAGTGATGCCATTGAAGACCGCTCCAACATATGTCAGCAGCCACATAACCACTGCCAGCTGAAATCAGAAGGTAATGTGGGACAAAAGAACAGAAAGCTTGAGAACACAATTATTTTGGTGAATTTTTAAGTGACTGCAATATTTAAATAAAAATTCTACAGCTAATACAGGAAGAAATAAATGCTCCTTGTTGCCTTTTGTCATTTTTGGAGCTCAAATGACAACCTGTTGTATGGAAAGGACATATGTGTACTTTAAAATATCACATTTTTGTATACAGAAGAAAGTCATAAATGTTTTGAACAACATACAGGTAAATGCATTCTGAAATACATTTCATGTTTAGGTGAACTATCACTTTAAATCACAGCATTTATAATTGCTGGTCCTGACCTTGAGGGAATCCACCAGATCCTCGACCAGAAAGAGGCGGCTCATCTGCTTGAGCACACGGTTGACGTGGCTGAGACAGACGTCCACGTGCTTGCGGAAGGTCTCGGGGGGCACAGTGACATCTTTCTCCATCAGAGCCCTGTCACAGGCACATGGGTCAACCCAATTAGCCCTGCCCCACCACATACTCAAACACCTCTGAGCACCACTGCACACAACTAACACTTACTAACACAGTGACTAATATTAAAGTGCCAAATGGAACTATAATGTTAAAGGTGAAGTGTAAAAGTGATGGGTTTTTTTTAATCTTCATGACAGATTTATTCAAACAAACATTAAATCATGAAGAGAACATGTAAAAACAGTAAAAAACAAAAAAAAGTCAAAGTGCCAATCTGAGAAATTAAAAATTAAGTTAACATCACAATTCCATCCAAAACTGAAATAAATTTGATGCTGAATATTTTCGATTGCTGAAATTTTAGTATATATCTATTGATATGACACATAGACAATCATGCCAAAAAAAATGACTCTTACTTGAAGGGGTGTCCTTCGTTGGACTTCTGCACAGCCTGGATGACAGACTTGTAGATGCGGAAAGAGATGGTGACACAGAGGAGGGCCAGCAGCAGGTAGGAGACCACGCTGATCACGCTAAACGCTGCCAGAGAAAGCAGCAGCAGCAGCGACACGCCAAACACCACGCCTGACTTCTTAGGGTCCCGCCAGTGCACCAGGTCAATCACTGCATGACAGAGAGTCTATGTGAAAACCATGTGTGTGGTATGTTTTGATGAACATAACAGGATATAGTGAAAAATATGAATGCTATCGATTGTCAAACTGGTGTAAAACACTTTGAATCCTGCGTGTGCAGCTGTAAAAGGTAGCAACACATTATCTTAATGGGTTCTCTTTTTGTACCTGAACTGTACAATCATTAGTTCTGTCATAAATAATACAGAGCTCATATTTTCCATACAGCTGCGGTTACGTAATGCAGTTTTTCGAGTGGATGGTGATGCAGCGTGAAAGGAACCTTTTAAAGAAGCCTTACGTAAAAGGCATTCTCCACATGGAGCGATGCCTTGAGGGGGTTCGGCTCTGCGTGTTTGCATTTCTCAGGAAATCACGGACACATAAACTGTCTATGGTGGAAGATGGAGGTATTAAAGACATCAAACTTCATAAAGAGGGTGCACAATTTTGTACCTTAAAAGAACAGGAAATTACACCCACATATATTTTCCTGGCAAAGACTCAGTGTTTTCAAAACACTGCCTTCCTAGAGGAGGAATTCCTACTTGGGCATGTGTGGGGACGGGTCCTGTAACACAAGACCTTACACGTGCAAGCGCTGGCTGGTTGAAAACACAGCCACATCTTCCGCTGTTACTATGTTTGGTCTGTCAGCTTTAGTACATCACCTCAAGCACAGATATGACTTTCACACTCCAGGAGACTGTAAATGCATTCATGCATTCACTTCAAGCAATACATGGTCAGGTACAGCTTTCCCCCTCAAGTTTTCAGATAACGTTTAAATTCTGAATTGCACTGACTGCTAAATATCTGTTCAATAGGGCATATAAAATTACATTTTTGTATGATTTTAATGACTGAAGACATCCAAATTCAAGATCACTAAGTTGGGACAGGCCAAAATAAATAAATAAAATGAATTACGAGTAGGAGGGAGATACGTGGACCAAATTCTACTTTTCATGCTAGGTTAAAATTACGTTAAATAACAGGCAATGTACTACAGTTCAAACATTTGGGGTTGGTAGAACTTTTATAATCCATAAAAAAGAAGTCTCACCAAGGCTGCATTTATTTAATGAAAAATTCTAATGAGCTCAGGTCAGCTGAAGGCAATATTTTGAGAGAGGAAGTGGGTAAAAAGTGAAAAACGAGGAAAAAAAGATTGTTTACAACAGCAGTCAATGTAACATAACTACAGCATAATGGTGTGTGGCAAATGATTCAGAGCCTAAGAAAGCACCATTGTTTTTGTCCACTCTTACAGCTCGGGGGCTAAAACGCTCAGTGCATGTGAGGGGTTTCCTTCTTGCTCACTGCAGGGGTCTCAGTCCCTCCCAGCATGCTTTGCTAGTGCCCACAGGGAGGCAGCCTCGGCTGAGAACAGTTATTCGTTATCTTTTCCTCCCTCCCTCGTTGGCATTAGTGGACCCAGATACAACAGCATGTCCCAGTGGCTGCTGAGCCGCAGTGGCCTCTTTTAGTTCTTGCACAGCTCGACTCTTAAAGGTACATACACCATCTAATGCAACTGTGCGAAACCATGTAAGAGTTCACGTGTGTATGAATCATTTACGAGTCATGCATGAAATCACCCATCCCACCCAAGTACAAAAATTTCAGCTAAAAATTCCAGTTGAGTGAGTGCTCATTTGTATGTTCAGAAACGAACGGTGTGAGTCAATTTCATGCAAAGAAAACCTAATGAGGTCAGTTATTTAAAGGCTATTTTCCACACTATGGTCTGTTTCAGTGCTTAAAATGTTTGCACTTGCTTCTCATACTTTTAAAGTCTCAAGTGAAATTAAACAGCTACATTTTACATGGCAGAGCATTTAGAAAAATTCTAATGCCTAACGTGAATATTTATTTGTAGTTTCATATAAATACATAATTGAGTACAGTTATTAGCCAAACCTATGCTACAGTAGTACACACAACCACACACTATTATCTACAGCTCTGAAAAACCCAAGAGGAAACCGCCACACCCATTATAACAAACTTTCACACCACTGGAAAGCTCATCAAGCACATGAATTAAAAACAAAAAAAATATATTTATAGCAATTTAGTATATTCATAAATTACCTTTAACCAGTATTAATAAATTTGGTAAAAAACAAAAAACAAAAAAACATTTGTATATGATACCTCATGCATTAACTAATGTTAACAAAATGACACACATTGTAAAGTGTTAATAAAATGTTAGTGTTCATTGTCTTTTTAGTAAATACCTAAGTATCTATTACTTTTTAATAATTAAACTGGGGCTGCACGATTATAAAATTATCTGTGAATAACTTATTGTAAAAAGATAATTTATTCTCCATTAACTTTGTTGATCACAATGGGAGTCTTTGTAGGCTCAAACATCAGCATTAAAAATAATTGAGAAAAACATTCTCAGCTTGTTTTGGATATGTAGCCTACAATAAATAAATTCAGGTTCTACAAACAAAAGTATTATATTATACTATTATTATTTTAGAAATTGTGTTGTTAATCATGTAGCCTTAACAGAAACCTGATTCTACATTATCAAGAAAGTGTCTGCTTAGAGCATAAATGTAAACATTCTAACAGAGTCATTCATGGTAACTGAAGGCATGCAGGAAAAGTATGTGCTTTAGATAAGGCGTTGGACCTTTCCTTCTGCATATTTGTGAAACAACTGTGAGTTCTACTGGGCCATGTGTGATAAATTCGCATTTCATGTCAGAAAAACCAAAGGGGGGAATATATATGCTTAAATGCATATTTTGACAGTATATTAGAATGCAGTTTTAATTACAGCTTTATCTTTCAAGGAAAAACTGAAACTTCTTAAATTTATTTCATTTAATCAAACTGCTTTTGTAATACCATTGTCCTTATGGTAAAGGCCAAGCATTTCTCACTTTAAGAGGAAATTATTGCACAAAACCGATTATTCTGCATCACTTTCTCTCATGTAACATCACACTAGTATACACATAACAATAGCCTACTAACTGCCAAATGGAAGAAAATGCTACTCCCGTTAAATTACACATTTACCTTGACTTCATTCCCAATGGCCTTCCTGAAGAAGGTTACATAAAAAGATGAAACCTGAGACAAGACAAAAACTGTGTGACCTGACCTCAAGGGCTGTGCATGTAGCCACCCTGCAAGAATGTTTATACTTAGCACTTTTAATATTGTATCATCATGTTTTTGAAGGGGTCATATGATGTTGCTAAAAAGGAGATTATTTTGTGTATTTGATGTAATACAATGTGTTCACGCAGTTTAAGGTTAAAAACACATTATTTTCCACATACTGTAGGTTATTGTTGTTCCTCTATGGCCTGCCTTTCTGAAACGCGTCAATTTTTACAAAGCTCATTGTTCTGAAAAGCACGGTGTGCTCTGATTGGCCGAATACCTCAAGCATGTGCTGAAAATGTTATGCCCTTACCAGGTTCAGGAAACTTTCCTCTGTAAAGCATTGCGTTAACAAGCGCAAGGTTGGGGGTTCGATTCCCCGGGAACACATGATAGGTAAAAATTGATAGCCTGAATGCACTGTAAGCCGCTTTGGATAAAAGCGTCTGCTAAATGCATAAATGTAATGTAATGTAATGTACTGTAAATTAAACTTATCTGCTGATTTCTAGTTGTGTTCTCTTTTGGAAGGCCAAACAAAGTAGTTTCGCTTTCACAACAAAACACACAGCATCTCCACGATATGGTGGCGGCAACAATACTACAGCAAGAATAAAAGTTACGCCTTCTTTTTTTGCGTCTACATTTGGGCGGTGCTATGCAAATCTTCCCACACAGTGATGCAGATATGTGGGGGCGTGTTTGAACGAGGCATTTAGGAAGGCGTGGCTGAGCGTTCACTTTCATAAAGAATATCTCTTTGGGTTTGAGACTTTAATCTTTGCGACTTTACGGATCTTCTGTTTGCACAAACAGCTTTTAGCACTCCAGAGACAAAGGAAAACATGAAATCACATCACATGACCCCTTTAAGGTCATGAGACATGTCTGAAAAAAAGTCAGTACATTTAACGATATGACTGGTCTTAGCTAATATATATATTTTAATCACAATTAAAGATTGCCTCACAACAAACAAAGCATATATAATCTCCATAAGGCAAATGTTACATATTGCCATCTTTTCAGAAGCATTATTATAGGTTAGAGTTGAGTAAATTAAAGTTGAATTATAAAGTAAAAGAGGTAAGTAAGGTCTAGTGTCTGGGCGTACTATGCGTGCAGGGTTAGCAGGCTGCTTGCCCAGAAGAAAAACATGTTACCTGTAAGGTGAGTTAGTATTGCTGTCAAGACATGCTCTGCAAGGTGGTAGGCCTCTGCTACCCAAATGTCGATTGCCTCTACCTCTTTGGGAAGTAAGGCATCAGGCTGGTACTCGTTTTGAGGAGTGTGAGAAGATGAGGTAAGTGAGGCCTCAGCACTAGGTGTAGGAAGTGGAGCTTTATCAGGCTTTAGGACAGTCTTCATGGTGGGAAAATCATTGTCTTCCTCCTCTTGGCTGCTCCCGAGCTCTTTCAAAGCAGAAATTGTGAGGGGCTCTTGCTCTAAGTCCAAAATCTTTGCTGGGGAGGATTGAGTGGAAGCAGAAGCATCAGATTTGGGATTCTGGTCTATAGTTTTGTGTCCAGGACTGAGGACTTCAGGTTCCTCACCCTGCCGTGACTTAAGACACTCCTTCATGAACTCCACGAAGCTGTCAGTCGCTGCTGTTACTGAACATTCTGCTTCAACCATCTCTGTATCACTCAGGGTCTCTGGCGAATCCGGTCTATCTAAAAGATCTTTGGTGGTCATAACTCGAGGTTCAGACTTAGTTATCACTGATCCCTCAGTAACCTCATTTGCCATAGGGCCAGACATATTATCAATCATTTTGCTAGACTGCTCACTGTGAAAAGAGGGAAATGGTGCAGGTGGTTTCTCTTCAACTGGTGGTTGTTGATCAATGGACTGGACTGGCAACTCCTCCTGTTCCTGCAAGGGTGAATCCTTGATTTCTACTGCTGACTTCTGATCTTCTGAATTAACACTTGGCATTTTGTTTTGAAGGAGAGTAGTCTCAATATCATCAGGAATATAAGATGAAAGGTCAGATAGGGAAGGCTCAGGCACAGATTCATAGTCTAGCCTGCATTCGTTGAGTGTCTCGTTAAAATCATAAGTAATATGTTCAAAGGATTCTTGAACATTTGTATTTTGATTATCTGGAAGACAACTTGTCTTTAAAGGTTCTATTTTCTCACCTTTAATTTCTTTAAAATAAGATGAATTCAGTTGGTCTTTTAAAGCAAGCTCTTCACTGGCGTAATGATCCAGGTAAGTCTCTACATCACTGGGCTCATTTGAGGGGGAACTGATGTCAGGGGGAAGGTCAGAAAGTATTTCTGCGGTCTTGTCAAGGTCTTTATCAAGGGATGACTCTTTAAGGGGTTCAAAGGACACTAAAGTCTGAGACATAAGCTCTTGAGAGTCCTCTGAATTTAGGCCTCCGGAGTCTGGAGAGGACTGGAGAAAAATGCCACTTTCATAATCATCTTCAATCACCTTGTGTTCAGGAGAGTGCTCACCATCAGAGCTGGTTTGTTTTGTCTGAGAGGAAATGCCATGGTCAGGTTTACGCTCATCGTGTAGAGTTTCCACTGATACTTTTGGAACCTCTGAGTCGTGTTGCTCAGATGACCTTTTGCCTTCACTTTGCAATATCTGACACTCTTCATCCTCCTCCTCCATCACCTCTCCTTCCACCTCAGGTGGTTCTTCATCATCACTGAAAACTTGCTCCTCAGTTTCAATAACGTTAATAATAGGTACCTGAATTGGCTGTTTTTCATTGTTTGGAAGGGTCTCCTCTTCCTTGTGGGTTTCGGTGTCAAGGCCATTATTTCCCACTTTTGGGATGCTCACGGTTTCTTCAATCACTGTATCATCTGACTCCCCAGAACTGTCTATCTCCTGGATTTCACCAGGCTCCAAGTTTCCCTTTGAAATATTGGAACGTTGTGCAGAACTGGGCTCCATCTGTTGGGATACAGGGGGTGATGCAGACTCAAAATCTGCAGGAGGAGCAGGAGAGGAAGGAAGCTCTTGACTTTCAGGTAATATCTGATACCCTTGAGTGCCCATATCTTCTTTCTCTTGTTTGTTCCACATATAGGCTGTTGGTAAAAAGTTCAGGTCAAATTCAGAATCGTCCTCAACACTCTCTTGTTTTGATTGCTTGTTGTCATCATCCTTTGACTGATTGATGTCATCTGCCACTTTGATAGGACTGTCCATAAACTGATTAGGAACTGCAAAAGGTTCTGAAACTTCTGCTGTATCAACACTGTTTGGTTTCATCACTTTGGATGGGCTCTCTTGCACCACAGGCAAATCACTTCCCTCATCAAGATCAGGATCTTCAATGTTGAAATCTGGTGCTGGAGGTAAGTGAGCTCTCATCCAGTCAGCGGTGTCCTCAAAGTCACTTCCATGCCTTTCCTCTCCAAGCACTTCAAAGGGTGATTCTGGAGATTCCTGCTCATTTGACATGGTCCTTTTCTGAAAGGGTGATTCTGGAGATTCCTGCTTATTTGCCATGGTCCTTTTTTGAAAGGGTGATTCTGGAGATTCCTGCTCATTTGCCATGATCTTTTTCTGAAAAGGTGATTCTGAAGATTCCTGCTCACTTGACATTTTCCTTTTCTGAAAGGGTAATTCTGAAGATTCCTGCTCATTTGATATTGTCCTTTTCTGGAAGGACAAGTGGGAGGAAATTCCATGCGATTCAGTAGGGGACTTCTCATAGTGACGCTCTTTAAAATGTGGAAACCCCCCATCATTTCTATCAAAATCATTCTGCTTTGCAGCTAACGCTTCTAGTGCTTTGATTCTCTCAGACACTGGGGATGCCTTTATAGGGGAGTCCTGCTTTTGAGAGCCAAAAGATGAATCAAAAACCTCCCGTTTCTCTTTGATAGTATGATCTATGTTGGCACCAGGTGATCCTGAAGAGTCGCTTCCATAAGCAACTGGTGAAAAGGAACTTGACTGAGAAGAAAAGCGAAGAGATGTGGCCAAATTCTCTGAAGGTTTGTCAGAGCCCAGTACCACTTTTTTGTCTGCATCCATTATGCAGCAGGAAAGAGGAGGAAAAGGAGGGTTGGAAATAAAGATCAAGCCATACTTTACCTTAATTCTGATTTGCTAAAGCAGGGGAACATGCTGAAGCTCAGGCTTGTATAGGTTTGTCTTAAACAAATTAAGATCATTAAAATTTCAAAGCCAAAGACCCCAACAATTTTAGCAATCAGCAGCTACATTGGAACTTTATGGAGCATTCCCAAGATGCTTAATTTGCTTGCATCCATTTAACTGAAGCTAAAGCGATCATGCACACACTGCATGGTTCCACATATTAATGGATGGAGTTTGATGTCTGCATGCCAGCTTGACAATGTGCTGATACCACTGAGGAATCTCAATGACACACACAGTGCCTCTGAATGGTTTTAATGTATTGTTCCTGTAAAGGCACAACTGTTTACTTCAGATGACATCCATAATCAAACACCCCCCAAAACAAAGAAACAATTAATACAGACAAACAAACAGAAGAAGTACTGAATACCCTCAGTAAAATTACTAAAACAATTAATTTGTTATATGATTAAAGCACTGTTATTGTGGCTTCTACTAAAGGGCAGTCTAAACCATGCCTCAACTGTCAAACCATCTCAAAAAGTTAGATGATAAAGAAATCACCTTATGGTGTAGATGACATAATGAGGCCAGAATTCTAAGAGCACAGGGAATACAGCAAAATGAATGCTGGACACATGTTGAAAAATGAAATTCTGACCACTGTGGCTGTGTAAGAAAGCTGACAAATTCTGCCTTCACAGGCACTTGACTATGTGGAGGTAGGCAGGTAACAAGGCACATCTGAATACAATGTTTGCGTCACATATGCTAAGCAATATTTTTAAGTTTAATAATTTCTCCTGACTCTCAGGTAGGATGATATAACAGGTTCTAGAGGGACAACAGGTACCTCTGTTACATGACACACCGTCACTACCACATTCTAACATCGTAATCAATTTTTCCCTGTCCAAACCTGCCATTTACTGGTTTTCCTGTAAGATATAATCTTTTAATTTGCATGCTGTATGCAACATTTGTACTAGTTAAAAAAAAACCTGCACTGCAACTGACAGGAACTGGTATTTTCTCCATATAGTGATTATAGGGCCTACCCAGTCAGAGTAAAGCCTTCTGAAAATAGATTTAATTTATAGGAATATAATATAGACAAAATGCAATTTATTGTATGTTACATGTCAGTTTACATGTTATTCCTCATCACTGTTTCAACTTTAAGACTTTTTATTTTAAAGATTCTAGTATGGTTAAGTACTCATTGTATAAACTAAGCAACATTATTATGATAAGTCGTTTAAAAAAATAAAGTTATTCAGATCAGATTCCAGAGATCAAAACACTGTGGTTGGCAATCTTTATGAAAAAAACAAAGCTAAATATTTTACAAAATCAACAAAGTATTTTAAACAAAAGTTTATATAGCAGACATTATTAACTGAAATAAATTTCTTTAAACATAATGACATCCTAAACATTCAAGGGATACCTATGATATCTGAAGACTTCAACATAGTGTGAGGGATTTACTAAAAATCTACTTTATGCTAATGCTTTATACATAAATGCTATGATGATCAAAATCCTCAAAGTAATAGACAAAAAAACAAAACAAAAACAAACAAAAACAAACAAACACAAACAAAAAGACTGAAACCTGAGGAATTCCTCTTACTCTGTGGTAAAAGACAACATGCAAAATGCATGGAAAAAGCAGGTGAAGAGTCAGCCGAAGCAGTCATGGGGATGCAACCCCGAGCAGCGTCCTGTTGCTAGATCCCTCCCCAGTGGCGCTCTACCTTCAGGACCAGTGCCGTGTTGGGGTGTAGCTCCAAACACGGCTTGATGTGGGGGAGGGGGGACATCAAGGACAAGAATCCTTAGGGACACCAACCTGATCCGTTTTTAGGATTCTGCTCTTGCACAAAGTGAACTTGAACTTCTCTGCTATCTTAAAATAAGGTGGCAATCTTGGGATTAAGCTGGACCCACAGTAACGCTGACCTAAATCATGTTTGCAGTGGGTATAGACTGGAGCCGATTGAATTTCTAGCATCTGTGGGGACTTAGCTTTCCCATTTTAAATCTGTGAACCTTGTCAGATGTGGGTTGCTGACGAAATGACAGGGGATACTAATGTTAAATGTGAGGGGGTAGCCACAAATTATTGCCAGGACATGCTACGTTCAACTTTTTAGCTCGGGAAACCATATATTACAGGGTATGGTTGATAAAAGTCTGGATTTACAGTGTCAAGTAGAGACCATGTTAGATCAAATAAGGCATTAGAAGATCAGCCATAGAAATTTGGATGACCTCAGTTGAAGAGCATTCATGAAGTGAATCCAAGTTTGAGGGTTTCAGAAACGGTTGAAAACAGGAGGGACTTGGCTGTTATTATGGATTCCAGTGGGCATGATTGCAAGGGGGTCACCATTAGAAACAGCAAGGGTCTTGTTACAAAACTGGTCAGGAAGGGTGGTTGGACTGCACAGTACATGGTCAAGTGGCGTGCAGGTGTGAGACTAACTATGAGCTTGATTGTTAATGTTTAGGTAAGAACCGAGTTATCAAGACCATGCAGATTGAAGGAGAGGACATTCTGATGATATTCTATAGAAATTGGTTGGCTTCTAGCTTTAGAGATAAGGATCTAATTTTTATGGTTTCCCTGAAACAACTGTTAGCTTCTTTTAGTGTCCTCTGCTTCATTTCCTACTCCTAAAAAGAAGAACTCCAAAGGAAGCCCTTACTGTGAGCATCTAGCCTGGTATAGAGGAGGAGAGGGTCACTGGCGAGAGGGATGGAGAGTGTCAAAGCAGCAGCTCAGCGGGATATAGCATACTTAATAGAACAGAGATGACAGAGGAGCATGGAGAGAAAGATATAAGGTAGAGAAGCAGGCGAGCATCATAAGAGAACTATACACTTGCCTTGAGGAGACTGAATGAGAGATACAGGCGAAGAAAAAAAGGAATCTGAAAAAATAAATTAGGAAAGAAGAATGAGAAGAAAAGTCTCGGTATCCTTCTTATACTCTACATTTGAAAGGGGAAAATGTTAGTGAAATGCCCAGCAAAGCACCTTTTACATCTGAAGAATCTAGAAAAAAGAGCCGACAGCAAATAACTAAGCACTTTCCTCAACAATTTACATGACTTTAAGGAATAGTTGTCATCATTTACTCACCCTCATATATCGTTCTAAACCCGAGCAATTTTCTTCTGTGGACTACAAATATGTACAGGGTCCAAACAACACTGGACCTCATTGACTTTCAATGTACAGACCAAAAAAAAAAAAAAATCTATTTAATTTTCTTAATTTTTTTTCAAATACATTTTTTCAAAATATCTTCTTTTGTGTGATACAGATTTGGAATAACATAAGAGTGAGTAAATATTTTTTTTTACTTCTTGGTAGCCTTTCCCTTTAATCTACAAATTAAGTAAGTTAGATAAATATCTATGAGATAATCAACCATTACTAATGGTGTGAAATGCTCTATTCTTTATAAAAAAAAAATTAAAAAAAAAAAAAAAAAAAAAAACATTCCTCATTTTTTTTTATGCATGCACCTTATATTACTTGAAAGACTACACAGAATACTGTACTTCTAAAAATTCATTTGTAACACTGGTGAAGGCAAAAAAAAGTGTATGGAAGTTTTTTCTATACAAAAATTAAAATGATAAATAAAATTTTCAAATGCTAAAATAAATAAATCAAAAAGAAATAAATCCAATGATCAAAATGGTCCCCGATAGTTCTTAATCGACAAAGCCCATATGACAACTTTATAGTAAGAGCACTGAGTTATAGTTTTAATTATAATATGGCTTTAATTTAAAAAACAAAAAAAACAAATCAAAATATATTTAATATTATTTTTGCTATAGTTTGTTACTACAAATGAAGAAATGAATTTGCATTTGATTTATCACTTGAGCATCCATTTTTAGAATATGATTAAATAGTTTGAGAACATTTGATTTACCATTTTAAGTTTGTTAAAACTTCCATAAAAGTGATTTTTAAAAAGGGAGGGGAGTGTGGGGGGTGGAACAAAATAAATGGTGACCAGTCACAGTACCTAAAATAAACACTTTTGCTTATACAATAATATAAATTTTAACATGACATTATTTTCATGTCTATTATACACAAAGCAATCATAAAAATATTTTGCATCAACTATCTATAATGACACTTTTTTTTGTACAAAGAGAACTAATCATATACACAACATTCCTCGATGATTCAGCTGCATAGTGAACAATACTTAGTCAACAATAGTCAAATGGTGGAACTTTCTCATGGAATTTTCAATGATCCCTCCCATACTTTCTGACATCTAACCCTGCAAAGCACCCACATGTTGCACCACTGTGTTATGTAACCTGTTAAGGGAAGCCATTTTCAGCCACACTTCAAAAATTCATGTGATTTGGAAACAAACAATATCTGAATTCATCCAGAAGCCACTTTCAACAGTTGGGTCAAACATCAAGCTGTGGAGGCAACACTAGGTAACCCAAATTGGATGAATCTACTCTGGAATCTCAACAGGAACAGGGAGTGTCAACAGCGAGAGTGATGAGAAAGTTAAAGAGAACAGGCTGATCGAGTAGCACAACAGTCTTAAACAGGGCAAGCTCTACTGGTCACGAATAAGGAGTGTACCCCTGCTTCACGGCATTCCTTGCCCAAACCCCACCCAAACACTATTTAATAAGCAGCACACCTTGTACCATTGATGTGGACACCAAAACTCTGACAAATCCACACACCCACAAGTTTTTTTCCCCCACTTATGAGTCAACCATATAGAATCTGCTTTATTTTTTGTGACAGCCGTAACCATGTGGTGCAATTATGGCATCACAATCCTATGACGGTTGGTTGGTCATGTTTGGCTGACAAACATTTAATAAGGAAATAAGGTGTAGTAATCCAACATCCAAGGATCTGATAGCTAGATACCATCTACTGCAAGGGCAGAGGCTAAATGCACCAAAATGGCTTGTGTTACAGGGCAATGCTTAAAGTGGGACTGGATTGACCTCTGACTCTGGAAGAGCCTCTGTGACATTTCTGTCATGCCAGCAATATCAGCTCTATTCCTGAGGGGACTGAATCATGATACCTAAATCTTTAAGAGTGCTGCCTCAGCCAGCTGTATTGACCTTAGAGATCATGCCCAGACTGAAGAGAGGGGGCGAGAGAGACAGTTTTCTGACAAAGCAAAATACAGTATTGATATACTGTGAAGATGAATTTGATTTAGGCCTAAATAGGATCTCTTGGTCTCATATAACATGACATATTTTTAACAGATTGTTCTGGGTTGAATACAAATTAAGATCTACCAAAAATTACAAAATAGTTTTGGAATGTTGACACGAACTATGGTAGTAAGCAAAATGCAAATGGAAAATGCATGTATAAAAAAAAAATGAGTTAAAGCTGCATGCATAACTCGCTCTCTATAATTGATATGCATGTAGCTTTAATTATGATCATTTATAATTAAGTTGCATTCATTTAAATAAACCTGAAAGACTACTTGAAATATCATTCAAAATAAACGAGGAAGGACAAAAAAGGGGACAAGAAACAAATGTGACTAACCATAACACATGAAATATACAATTTCACTTATACATGTATTTACATTTTTATCTAAAATGTATTTTAAACAATAAAAATAATAGGGAAGTTGTGAATCAAATTCCCATAGTCATAATTTTCACAATTCATTGTGAATCCTATGGGGCAATAATTGCATGCTTGGTCCATAGATTTCCATATTAAAGAACATAATTCACAGCTACAAATTCTATTGATTGAGCTTAACCTGAATTTAACCCAGAATCTTGGATTAAAACAACATTTGGCTAGGTATGGCATCATTTAATACCTTATATTTACATATAGTCTTTTAATACGTAGGTAGAATGAGTAGCGTCATTATCTGTCGAGTGACAATGGCACCCACATAGGCATCTCAGATGGTCATTGGAGGGTCATTGCAGCTAAATTTAACCGTCTGGTCCAATATGCCTCCTTCACATATGGTGTCTGTGATAGTAAGCCTGTAAGCCAGTCATCATGTCTACATTCTTCTAGCAATATTCAGATTCTGATAACTAACTGAAGTCAATGCTCCTAAGTTCAAAAAACATTTAAAGGCATCAAACGATTTAAAAGAGTGACGTCACGAGTCTTAACTACACAGTCTAATTCTATTAGATTCCCAGACGCCTTAATAAAGCCAAACCAAGGAGACCAGAAGCGCTCCACATATGCTGATGACCTGAAAAGCACTGAACCAACATCCCGTCAACAAAAACCATGCAGCATTGTTTTCACTATGGAAAAATATACAGGAACTGAACAAAGGACAGGGAATCATTTCTAAAGAACGACTGAAAACTTGTAAATATGGTTAAAATGAACTGCGTTTCATATGTGTGTGTGTGTGCGCACACACATCTGTGTGCATTATATATATACACACACACACACACACACACACACACACACACACACACACATACATACAAATGTATGCATATATAGACTTTAATACCGTATTTACTTTAAACTGCAAGCAACGTGACAAGTGAGAACAATTTATTAACAAATCAATCCTTATATACTTGGACATGACAGTAGACATGGTAATTCTGACTCATTTTCGAATAGATTATGTCACACTGTACATTTTAAAGAACCTAGAGAATTCTTTTACGCCATGACATAATTACGTCACCCTGACTTGGCATATTTAAACGTCCCAAATATAGTCATACGCAATCTTTTTTATTAACAAACCAGTTTATTTTAATTTCACACATATCAGTATATCGCACCAATGATTCAGCTCATAAAAACAAACTATTTAAGAGCACAACTATCATTATGCACTAATAAAACAAGACAAAAGTAATTCAAATCTAATTTAAACGTATACTATTCGTGACGGTTCTAGGTTCGAATCGAAATCGAATCTGTTCAGTTATGAACACATTCGATTGATTCTTTGACCAGATCCGACTCAAAAGAACGATTCATTATCGGTTCTAGGCAGCTAGGTTGGTTATTCTAGCTTGTCACGTCGCTGGCCCTGTAGATGGGGTGTGTATGTGGGTTCTTCCTTCATTTACACTGTCTTCAGTTTCGGATGCATCTGCAGTGCAGATCATCAGCTGAGCCGCAACATGTGCCCATGGGTTCAAAGGGGTATTATGTGTCCCCATATTTCTTCGTGGCCTTTTCCTAAAAATAAACGTCAGGTCAAAGCTGTGGATGAGAACACATTGATTCTGAGTCCCACATCCGCCATGCCATTTATGCCTGCAAATTGTAACGCCAAAAATCTTCCTACTATGCCCAAAAGGAGGCGATATGGAAAGTGTACGTGAGAAATAAACAGTGCAAGACTATTACATAACGCCAGAGAGAGACAGTATTACCTTCAATGCATTTTAAACATTCACTCAAATCGATCTGAATTACAATATTTCACCTGGTATTTTCTTTACACGCACTATTAAGCGCAAAATGCATTTCCATTTAGAATATCAGTAAACACACCGTCTAAACTTAAAAACAAACAGAACAAAAATAAACGAAACTGTTGTATGACTGTCAGGTTCTCTTACCAGAAAACTTCGAGTCTTTGGACGATGCAGAATGTCCATCGTTAAGGCCTTGTGACGACGAAATCTGAGAAGATTGGTTCATGGGATCTGCCATGTTTGTCGTGTTGTTCTACAGGGTCTGTAGTGCAGAAGTGTCGCTTGAGGTTTGGCTGCTGATTTACACTCTGAACGCTCCCTAATCAGCGAGTATTTCCCAATACAGCAGCGGCGTCACCGAGCCTGCACAGACCACTAGGTGAACCTGCCTGAATGTTGCAGTGAGTGGATGGGGCGGTGGAACACAAATAGGGCGGGTACACGAGAGAGAGAGAGAGAGAGAGAGAGAGAGAGAGAGAGAGAGAGAGAGAGAGAGAGAGAGAGAGAGAGAGAGAGAGAGAGACTATTAGGGTGAGAGGTCGATTTTGTAGCTTAAAGGGATAAGCTATATAACTATTTTAATTCGATATTGTGCCACAACCTTCCTTTCCTTTCACCTCTCCCATAAATATATTAGAGATAGACCTCTGTCTTTTCCCATACAGACCGCATCACGTGTTGTAAACAAATATCTGTAAGGTTGTTCTTTTTTTTTTAGACATTAAAATAATCTTAACATAATATCACCCTGAATTGTCACAGATTTTGTCGCCGAGGATATCCAAACACTTGTTATTAACCCTGAAAGCTACGGATTTGGATTAGGTTGATGTCTAATCTATCCTCGTCTATTTAGAAAAGACACACTTAACATATGTAACTTTATGGAACGTGATTATGTAATGCTTTATCATTTTGTGCGTCCGTCTGGAGTTATTCATTTATTTATTTTTACCATTTCAGTAAATGGTGGGTCAGCATTTAATTTATTGTGCAACAGCGCCCTCTTTTGGCGCCCTCTATGCCTTCTTTTCCTTGATATGATGGTGAAGACTAGACGAGACTACATAGATGAGACTACATTTCAATGATAAAATGATTAAGTTTTTTAATGGGATGGCGGACAACAGTGCGAATAAAGTAATAGATGCCCCAGCCACGTTTAAGTCCAAATTCTGGGGCCACCTAGACTAAGTTTAATATTAGAAACAGTACTAATGGTAGCTAGATGCCACATACATTAGCCGTATCATTACTTTCAAAGACCCATTTTGATCGCGGCTCCCGATAAATCAGAGTCTATATCCGGACTTTAAACTTTTATCAATACTTTCGTTATTATTTAATGTTTACACCACAGAAATGTAGTCTGTTTGAGAAGCTGTTTCAAACATAAAGCTTTACATGATGAGTGCTGCTCTCTCTGGATCAGCGGCTGTGCAAAAGCAGATTGTGATTTCAAAGGTTTAATAGACATTCCGTCATTTAGGAATAAGATCGAGTGTGTTTGAATCGAGATCGCGATCTTTTAATGATTAAACGTGCATACATATGAGCCTTATAGCCTATGTATTTATCTAGGCCATGTCATATTTGTACCAGGCCTCAAAAGTACCCCCCCACCCTCCTCGACCCATGCTTACATGTGCTTTTCTGAGCGTGTACACCCGAGTTGCAGGTTTGTAAATGTCCAAGACATACTGTATGTATGTCTATCTGTCTGCCTGTTTATCTGTGTGGTCTGTCTGTATGTCTGTCTGTCTATATGTATGTCTATCTGTCTGTCATTCCAGATGTCTATCTCTGTGTCTACCTGTATGTCTATCTGTCTGTCTATTTGTATGTCTGTCTATCTATCTGTCTGTCTATCTGTATGTCTGTCTGTTTGTCTGTATGTCTATCTGTCTGTCTATCTGTCTGTCTGCATGTCTATCTGTCTATCTATCTGTCTGTCTATCTGTATGTCTGTCTGCCTATCTGTCTGTCTGTCTATCTGTATGTATATCTGTCTGTCTGTTTGTCTATCTGTATGGGGAAGTGGCCTAGTGGTTGTGGGTTCGAGTCTCGGGCTGGCAATACCACGACTGAGGTGCCCTTGAGCTGCTCCCCGGGCGCCGCAGTATAAATGTCTGCCACTGCCTATCTGTCTGTCTAGTATGTCTGTCTGCCTGTCTATCTGTCTGTATGTCTATTTGTCTGTCCGTATGTCTATCTCTCTGTCTGTCCGTATGTCTGTATGTCTATTTGTCTGTTTGTCTGTCCGTATGTCTATCTCTCCATCTACCTGTCTGTATTGGCCCTCCTGTTGATGCTTTACAGTCCAGTCCAATTGGTGGTGGTGCTGCACCAAAATGTAGTTTGCCAACTGTCAATAAACAGTAAAGATGAACTAGAAAACTACTTTTAAAACATATGTGGCAAAGTAAATGGGATGGTGAGAATAAAGGACAACATTTTTTTTAATATTCAAAAAATAGTTGGAAATGAGAGGAGGATTTTTAGGAATAGAAAGAAGACAGAATAATATCTTGTCTTAGAATTGGACACACTGCACTTAATCAGTCATTATAGCTAATAGGAAAACATGAGTCAGGACTTTGCTTTAAATGTGATCTTCCTGAAACAGCTGAACACATTTTAATAAAATGTAAAGTAACGAAGAAATAAAATAACAAAAGACTACAACTTACAGAAGCACTTTATATAGGAATTAATCAGATCTCACTTCAGAAATTGTTAACTAAAGATGCAACTATAGACATAATTAACATACTATTTAAGTATCTCAAAGATACAGAGTTACAGTTTTTCTCAGTTGCTTTGGTACATTTCTTGAATCATCCTTGACATTTGCAAAACAGTAAGTGCATTTCTCAAAACAACTTGTGCAAATAGCAAAACACCATGGATTACCTGCAAAAGCCAGTCTCTTGCTCAAAATCCTTAGTTCATCTCTCAAAAATAAATATCTGTGTCAATGAACATGTCAGTGCCATCAGAATGACAAGTCCTTGTGTCATTGTTTATGCATAAGACAGTCAGATTGCTTAGTCATGTTGTCAATATAACTCAGTGTACTCTGGAGGGATGTTCTGATGTAAACTATGGCAACATTTTGGATGACAGTTACTGTATTGAACAGTATGCCATATGCTTATGTATGCCATATATCCATTTCAAAAGTACAAATTTACACATTGTATGTGGGATATTGATTGAAAGAAACTGGATATAATTCCTAGTTACACCTTTTACTAGTGGTCTGACCAAAAAAAAAAAAAAAAAACTTTACAATGTTATTGATAAGGAAAAATAAATATGGGCACAAAGATGAAAATAAAAAATAAGTCTAAGGTCAGAATTTGTAACTCTTGTGTTGTCCTCTGTCTATACAGTATATGCTTTCCAGCTGAAGATTCATGAGATGAACCTTGAGCTATTTCAGAGAAATGTTTTATCATTGGTTAATCTAAATTCTCTTCATTAGTCAAGATTAACTTGCACAATTCATGCCAAATTTACAAAAAGTCTAATAATAATGTGTAAAAAAAATAAAAATGTGCTTGGCAGTTTATGACAACTAGATGAATCATTTTGCATTTACAGTTTTTCTCAGTTTTTTGGTGCATTTCTCAAATCAGAAATGAAATTCTCAAAACAACTTGTACAACCTCCACATCATCTTCACATATACACACAACAAAAAACAGTTTCTCATTCTTTTGAACAAGTTGTGATTACTTTTTTAGATTCATGCAATTGATTATGCACATTTATCTGCGGTTTCCTACATTATCAGTTGCTAATGTCATGTTGCTCAAAATGAATTATATAGTTTTCTATGCAATAGTCTTACCCCTCAAAACATCTGGTCTTTAGTTCATCGTATAAGTCATTAAATGCAAAATGGTTCATCTAGTTGTCATAAACTGCCAAGCACATTTTTTCTTACACATTATTTTTAGAATTTTTGTAAATATGGCATGAATTGTGCAAGTGAATCTTGACTAATAAAGAGAATGTAGATCAACCAATGATAAACCATTTCTCTGAAATAGCTCAAAGGTTCATCTCATGAATCTTCAGTTGGAAAGCATATACTGTATAGACAGAGCACAACACAAGAGTTACAAATTCTGACCGTAGACTTATTTTTTATTTTCATCTTTGCGGCCATATTTCTTTTTCCTTTTCTATATCACAATGACATCGTAAAGGTTGTTTTTTTTTTTTTTTTTATTTTTTGGTCAGACCACTAGTAAAAGTGTAACTAGGAATACTATCCAGTCTCTTTCAGTCAATATCCCACATACAGTAATGTGTACATTTGTACTTTTGTAATGGATATATACTGTAGCATACATAAGCATATGGCATACTCTTCAATACAGTAACTGTCATCCAAAATGTTGCCATAGTTTACATCATAAAACAATAACAAAGATCACAGTTATACTGACAACATGACTAAGCATTTTGACTATCTTGTTTGTGAACAATGACACAAGAACTTTTCATTCTGATAGCACTGATATGTTTATTTACATAAATACTTGCTTTTGAGAGATGAACTAAAGATTTTGAGTAAGTTACAGGCTTTTGCAGGTAACATACTTAACATACTTCTATGCAAATATTAAGGATGATTCGAGAAATGCACCAAAGTGACTGAGAAAAACTGTAATGACATATGATGAACTAAAGACTGTTTTGAGGGGTAAGACTACTGCACAGAAAACTATATTATACATTTTGAGCAACATTACATTAGCAACTGATAATGTAGGAAACCGCAAATACATGTGCATAATCAATTGCATGAATGTACAAAAGCAATCGCAACTTGTTCAAAAGAATGAGAAACTGGTTTTATGATGTGTATAAACGACTAGATGATGTGGAGGTTGTACAAGTAGGTTTGAGAATTTCATTTCTGTTTTGAGAAATGCACCAAAGCGACTGAGAAAAACTGTAATGAACAGGATTTAAAGGGATTTTTTTTTAAAAGCCTTTTTTAGGTTTCCCTTAACAGCAATGCTCCACACTCCATCCCAGTAGTTGGCGGTATATGCACATAAAGCTGATTTGCCAACCGCCATAAAAACGTCGAAAAAGAAGAAGAAGAAGAAAAAGAAGAATAAGAAAAAAAAAACTACATTTACCAAAATGCTTGTAGATAACAGGAAGCACTTTTTATTGCGCTGATATGATCACAATAGGAATAAGCAGAATTCAGTCGATACAACGTTTGGACTTGCGGACACATTGTATACGTCACAGGTATTTGTAGGAGCGTCTCTCTGTCTACTGCGCGGCAAAAGCAGGGGCAAAACAAAAGCATGTGGATATAATTTCAGCAAAGGTACGTTATGTGGTAAGAATGAACCCGAGCGGCGTTTTATTGTCTAGAAAGTAAGGAGAGAACAATCTGTTCACTGTGAAACGGCCTTTAAGCTGAAAAACACTAGAAACGGATAAAACTGTGTAAGCTAACTAGCTGCAGCAGCATCATCACGCAGATGTCCGCCCATACGCACACGAGTAACAGTTGCGTTGTTTTCCATGCTCAAATTTCACGCACTGGCTCCTTTTAGTTAACAAGAGTATACAACAATTTAGTATACAATAATAAAACTATATAGTAGGTTAACATATTAAACTAGCCTAATGTCATGTTCAGCTTGTATTTTGTACAAACTGTATTTTGCATTTAAGAAAGATAGAAAGAAATGGTCTTACACGTGTCTCTGGGAATTCCCCTAGATTATGGCCACTACTTGACATAATGATTTTTTTTAACATAAATAAATAAATAAAACATAAATTGTTATTATGCAGCACCACTGTTTATATTAAAGTACCGTAGTGTAATACCATAAATTAAATTTCCCCCCTTATATATATATAGTCTAGTAAGCAAAGATTAGCCTAAACACCTGCTCACACTATCATAAAATTAGATAAGAAATACATTCTTAGTATCTACAGAACACAAGGAGGGAGTAAACTGGTCTGAAATATGTTGATTAAAGCTTTTACTTGGACGTCACTGTATATATAATATTGTGTATTTATTTACTAAGATTACACCATATTATTATAGTTATTCATGCATTTATTTATTTATTTTTTTTAAAGATTGAATCAGACTGGGATTGAACTCAACCACTAACCATGGGGATTCGGTCGGCTCAGAAGAAGCATTTCCCTCTTCGGGGCATCGATGGAGTGGTGAAGCTTTTCGAGTCTGAGCTTAGCAACCCAGAACCGGACCTGGCCCTGCTGTCCCTCGTGCTGGGTTTTGTAGAGCACTTCCTGGCTGTCAACAGAGTTGTTCCTGTCAATGTCCCGAGTGTTCGATTTGAACCTCTTAAACCTGACTGCCTTGACTCTTGCTTCCCTACAGTAGAGCTGAATCTTATATCTGCTCTCTACGAACGCTTCACCGCCCAGATTCTTGGTGCCGTGGACCTGTCACAGTACCGCAAACCGGCCGGCGGTTCCAGCCGTGAGCTGGTGAAAAAGGTCTCAGATGTGATCTGGAACAGTCTTAGTCGGTCTTATTTCAAGGACAGGGCACATATTCAGTCCCTCTTCAGTCTTATCACAGGTAAAACCCTAAAAGTCTTACAATCTCTGTTAAACTGTGTATTTAATCAAATGGTAACAATTTGGCCAGGCAGACTCAAAATGGATTTTTTTTTGCTCTCTGTTTCTGTAGGCACAAAGCTGGACAGCTCAGGAGTTGCTTTTGCAGTGGTAGCTGCATGTCAGGTGTTGGGCCTGAAGGATGTTCATCTAGCTCTCTCGGAGGACCATGCCTGGGTGATCTTTGGCAAGGGTGGGGAAGAGACTGCTGAGGTCACATGGCATGGGAAGGGCAACGAAGACAGAAGAGGTCAGACTGTCAGTGCCGGAATCACTGAAAGGGTATGTAATATTCTATTATTCATGTTTACCATGACATTATAAACCACTGTATATTCAAAAACACCATGCATACACTACCGTTCAATAGTTTTGGATGAGAATGGAAAAAAAAAAAAAAAAAAAAAAAAAATATATATATATATATATATATATATATATATATATATATATATATATATATATATATATATATTATATATATATATATATATATATATATATATATATATATATATATATAATATTTTTTTTTTTTTCAGAAAGGATGCATTAAGACATTTTATAATAAGACTTTTTTTTAATTTAAAATAAATGCTGTTATGAGATTTCTGTTCATCCAAGAATCCTGAAAAAATGTATCACAGATTCCAGAAAACGAAGCAGCACAACTGTTTTCAACGTTGATAATAATAAGCTGTTACTTGAGCACCAAATTTAAATAATTTGTGAAGGATCATGTGACACTGGAAATTTGGCTTTTCCATCACAGGAATAAATTACATTTTAAAATGTATTAAAATATAAAAAGTTATTTTAAATTGTAATAATAATTCACGCATTAGTGTTTTACTGTATTTGTTATCAAATTAATGTAATATTGGTGAGCATTAGAAAAACATTAATAAATCTTACTGACAGTTCTTTAATTTTGGAATTGCATGTTATAAATCTGTTCCTCGTTTTTTTATTTTTATTTTTTTCTCTCTTTCTTTCTCTCTTCTTAGAGCTGGTTGTATCTTAAAGGCTCCTACATGAAATGCAACAGGAATATGGAGGTAGCGTTCATGGTTTGCGCCATCAATCCGTCTCTAGATCTGCACACTGACAGCACAGAGTTACTTCAGCTCCAGCAAGTATGTCTTCAAATTTAATTGGTTTTAAACTTTCACCACATCATCCTCTGTTTCCTGCATTATATTATATTATATGTAGGGATGCACAATATTATTGGAGTGATATCGGAATCGGCCGATAATGGCTTTAAATGTAAATATCAGCATCGGCCCGATAAGAAAAATTATGCCGATATGTCTTGCCAATAAGAAGAATAAGTTAACTCACATGTGCTCAGGGTGTGCTAGTGATTAGATCACGTCAGCAGTGTGGCTCATTATTGAAACAAAGTTTTGTCTGAATTATGATTACATTCACTTTTTTAGATTGCTGCATTTAATCTGTGAAAGCACATACAGAATGATGCGTTTGGTGTATGATAGAATACTAAACAGTAATAGCAAGTGCAGGGGCAGCCTCCCCTGGGTCCTAATGCCCATTCAGTGAGGAGTTTTAATCTGTAGGGGGCATTGTTGGCCTACTTCTAATTAAATTAAATGTAAAAAAAAAAAAAGGCTACACAAATAACATTTAGACTGTGTTTCTGATTAAATAAAGCAGTAATTGATGTCATAAAAAATTGTATGTTTTGATTTAAAAGAAGCTATAGCTTACATGAAAAAAAATCTCAAACATGACACTTGTAAATGAAAATTTTTTATATATACTGATTTATTCATTAATGTGTTATATGTTTTATCATAAGCTCTAAAAGATTTTCAGAATTTGTTTTTCAACTCTTTTGCTTTTGACCATCTACAAATGTAAAATAAAATGTTAGGGTTAACACTGCATCTTTCTGGGGGGAAAAATGCAGCGATTGTACTGTCAAAAAACCTTTATTATTGTGTATTTAATTCTAACAAATAAGTTCTTGTTAAAAACAAACCAAAATCAAATATATTTATTTATAAAAGGAAATATTATCGGTATCAGCCAAAATGAGAGGAAAAATATTGGATATCGGCAAAAATCCAATATTGTGCATCCCTAATTTTATTTAATCTCCGTGTTATGTACTGTTAACTGTAATTACGTTGGCATATAAATTATGTAAACATGCATATTTCTATTTCTATTGTCATTCAGATAATTTCTTTAATGCATTTTATTTTATCTTGCAGAGGCTGTTATGGCTGCTATATGATCGAGGGGATTTGGAGAGGTGTGACACATTTTTAATAAATCACAAATACAGAGCAGGGATGTAACTCATGTGATCTGATTATTGTATCTTGTACTCTTTTTGAATGTTTGTTCTCTTGTATTGGGTGTGTTGAAGGTATCCTATGGCAATGGGCACTTTGGCCGACCTTGAAGATCAGGAACCAATGACTGGCAAGGAAAGCCCTCTCTCCATTCACCTAAAAGTATATGATTTTAGCTATATCAGAGATATTTACAAGGTTGACATTATTACAGACCACTAATGTGTATTTTTTCATTCCAGGCTGTCGAGTCGGCTAAAAAATATTACAACAACGAGCACATATACCCTTTCATGTATCTAGCAGGGTATCATTACAGGCACAGAAATGTCCAAGAGGCTTTAGGTTCCTGGTCAGAGGCTGCTTCAGTAATGCAAGAGTAAGTCAAGCACATAGAAATCTGAATATTAAATGATATTGAATTTTTAGTTGTGTCTGATGAAGTAATAATCAGACACAACTAAATAATTTTTTCTCAAATTTTATTTTACTTCAACAGCAGGGGGCAGTGTTTATTTATTACTGTTGCATAAATTTTATTTCCGAATTAGTCTGTTTAAAACTTAAACTTAAATCTGAGTAAAGAGAAAGATTTATGTAAAAATGCTAAATCAATCTCTAAACTTACAATGTGTCTGTTACTGCTGCACAATCATGATTAGATGGCAATACGATAACTTCTCAAGCCTCCTGAATGTTCGTACTGAATGGAAAATGTGGTGTTTGCCAGCATTGTCTGTTTTGCCTCATGCTGTTTGTCTTTAGAAAGATCATTCCTGTCTTACCCTTGGCATTGGTCCCTGTCGGGAGAGACAATCTGTACTTTCCCCACTCAAAACACAGTGCGGTGGACAGAGTACTAAAAATACTTTATTATAGTGTCCTGAAGGATGTCTGCACAAAGCATGTCTAGCACTACTGCTCACTCCCATCCACTTCCTTTTCCTGCTCTTCCTGTTTCGTCTTCCTTCATGACAACATTAGCTCCTACCCTCTGTCCTTCTGACGGGTTTTCATTTTGTTTGTGCTGCTTTGAACTATGACAGACTTGCTGCATTATAAAATATGTAATCATCAGAAAGCATTGTTGTATAATCTGTGTGTGTGTATATATATATATATATATATATATATATATATATATATATATATATATATATATATATATATATATATATATATATATATTAAATAAATACATAAATAATTTATGGAATTTAATATTGCTTTAGTCAAGTCGAGAATAAAATGTAATATTTAATTCCATAACTTGTTTTTTCTTGGTCTATAGTTACAACTACTGTAGAGAGGATGAGGAGATCTATAAGGAGTTTTTTGACATCGCTAATGATGTCATTCCCACCCTTCTTAAAGAGACAGCTGCTGGTGCTGAGAGTGGTGGCGAAGGGGCTGATGAAACGGAAAAGGAGGTCTTGATTAGTTTTGCATGAAAAATACATATTTTATTATTTAGAACAAAGTTGTAAACAATTCTTTCTCTTGTCCTCTATTCTTGCTTTTACCTCAAAGGACCAGCCAAGACAGGTAGCTGCTTTGTCTGCCCTTCAGGACCCAGAATGCTTTGCCCACTTACTTCGGTTCTATGATGGTATTTGTAAATGGGAAGAAGGAAGTCCCACGCCAGTGCTTCATGTTGGCTGGGCCACATACCTGGTTCAATCCATTAGTCGCTTTGATGCACAGGTAAAATCCCTCGGTTTTCTCCATTTCATGTTTCATTAAAAGGTCATTTATGACCACACACTATATTTTCTTTCTTTCTCAGATCAGGCAAAAAGTGTCAATCATCACCAAAGATGCAGAACCAGTGGATGACGATGACCAATCCAGTGAAGACCTGCGTGAGGGGCGTAGACGGGTCCCGAGACGAGAATCCAAGTTAGATGAACAAGCAGGACCATCCTCTCCAAGTATAGCATTGCCTGCTCAAAATCCAGTGCCCAAAAAGGTGGGCGGAGAAGGAGGACGGAGACGTTCCTCTGCTGGCACTCGAGGTAAAGAGTCTGATGGAAAAAATGAGCCCTCATCCCCAAGTCCCACACCTTCTCCTACCCAACCACCCATAGCGCAGGGAGGGCCGGTGGTGGTTTTCCACAGTGAGAAGATGAAGGGTATGAAGGAGCTGCTCTCTGCGGCCAAGATCAACTCTAGTGCCATTAAACTGCAGCTCACGGCCCAGTCCCAAGTTCAGATGAAGAGACAGAAACCCACTCCTTCTGGAGATTACACCTTGTCCTTCATGAAACGCCCTCGCAAAACTCTTTAAAATTACCCATTTATAATGTGTTTTTTTTTTTTTTTTTTTTTTTACTTTTCCATGTTCACCTGGTGTGAAGTTAATTTCGTTTATTTTCAAATTGACTCTTATCAAATGTTTTGATAAGCTGATGCTGAGTTTAATTAAAACCATTACAAGTTGGAATCAGAAAACCTATCAGGCACCAGCAATTATGCTTTTTGATTTTAATATAAAGTAATTTTATTGATTTGCCTTAATTTTGTATTCTTACAATAAGTTCTATTAGATAGAATCCAAATTACAACAAGCCAAAGTGATTTTGTTTTATCAGGATTTTAGAAAAGATGAAATTCTTTTTTTCAGCTAACATTTTGTCTGCGATACATTGAACATTTATTTGCTTCACAAGTCTAATGTGTTAAAAAAATGTTGGGTTTTGCAGCCTGTATATGTAGGTCTTGCACTTGTTTTGTTATTGTCCACATAACTGCTGAAATTTCATATGTGGTCTTAATGTTATAGTGTCACAGAAAGTATCATTTTGAAAAATGCAAAGTGCAGGGCTTCGGTTAAAAAATATATTTTCTTGACGTGAAAGTGTATTTTCCTCTAAATAAACAACTTGAACAAAACAAGTGAGTGTCTTACTGTCACTTATTTACTGTCACCCATGTTGTGAAGGATTATTGTATGTAAACAGTTGCAATGCTGTCGCCCATTGATGCTATGCACATGCGCAAATGCAGCCAAAAGTATCGCGTCTTGTGATGGGTGAAGTCCGCTCTGCGAATCTGTTCTTTAGAATAGTTCATTTCAAAAAGCACGTTCGAAAAGCATTTTTTAAAGGTGATTGTTTTACGTCACTGAGGTTCCTAGCATTCCGCTGTGCTCAGTCAACGTTCCAATGAAACCAGACTATGCAGGCATTTATTGCGGTTTATTTTTGCGCTTCGTGTTTAATTCGTTTCGTTAAAATGATGTTTATTGCAATTCCACGTGCCCAGCTGAACCTTAAACATAAAGGTAGAACCTTAGAACATTTTACAATTGCATTAAACAATATTGAAAGTTTTCTTTAAAAAAAATTGTACGTTTAAATAAAATTATATTTGTTAGAACCAAATTGTATATATACATACAAGACGTGTTCAAAAGAGACGATTCTCGTTTACAACCAGTCAGCGAATTGCTTAAAACTGCTTGGAACTGTTCAGTCCTATTAGTTAATGAATCATTCGAACCAGTTTTGCGAACCGATTCATTGAAAAGATTCGACTCTAAAGACCGATACGTTCACGAATCGGACATTGCAGCCGGGTGTACTTGGCTGTAAGTGCGCTTGTGTGAGAGAAACGAAGACCGTGATTGTCCCGGTAAACTGGATGTGCACATGAAGATTTGCTTTTACTTTGCATTGAGTTATAGTTAAATCTATACAGTTTTATTATTAAATATTTTGATGACAGCGCACAAGGATGAGATGAGTTTACTGCACATCAAACTGTGTGACAGCTGTCATGAATAAGTGAAACATACAAAGAGCTGCGGCCATGAATACTATAGGAGTTTCCTTTTTAGATCCCTTGGATGATTATGAGATTATTCAACTGATCGGGAGCGGCACTTATGGAGAAGTCTTTAAGGTAAGAAAGAAATTATTATTATTATTTTTATTTTTAAAGGAAAGGTTATTGTTTGCAAATTGCACGAAGTGTTTAAGTTCGAATGTTATGTAGCCTATATGATTTGATGCGTGCTGTCAAGTTTTCGGGTGGAAAAATAACCTTTCCTTATTGGAGACTAAAAAAAAAATACCAAAAATGATTGAATTACTTGTTTATATTGTATTACTGTACAAGGAATGTATTACTTTGAACATGATATCCATGCCATGTTTTTAGACACCATGTCATTATTATCTGAAGTACCATTACCATGAAAATGATAAATATGATGAATCATGATATGATTATCATTCAGCACCATGTTAAATGTCAAAGTACCATCTGGGGGATCCTTGCTGATGTTGAAGTGATTTTCTTTACTCAGGTGTTGTTGTTGTTGTTAATTTCCTTGTTTAGGCGGAATATTTCAAGAAACCAGACCCATGATGTTAGTTGACAAACTGGATTGTTTAGTTTTCTAAAATTCACAGCATGTGTGCAGAGACACACACTCCATCCAACACAAGGAACTCAAACTGATGTGCACAGACGGATATCCACATACTATTCACTTTTATTTTATTTAAATGTCTTTGTTAGGCCATCAAAGTAGTTCCTCAACAAAATATGTAAATAAAAGTCATAGTTTAAAAATATATCATCAGATATAAAGTAGTTTGCGATTTTAAAGTAGAATATCATTTGGCTGGCTCAGAAATTTGACATGAATTAAGAGCAATCTTACTGGCACAAAAGCAACATTTGTGGAATGTTACAAATCTGGACTTTAAAACCATGTAGGCCTCCCTCAGGTGTGGAAGTGTTATTCTTCAAGATGTCTGTACGGAGCAAATATGTTGTTTTCTGTCTCTTTTATATATGTTTAATAAAGAGGTTGTGTCACTCTTTTGTAGCAATCCCTAACACAGTCCACTTTACCATAAATCAGTGGGTGAGCCAACAACCCTTACAATGCCCATCTTACAATACACAAAGAATCATTTCTAGTGTCCTCTAGCTCTCTCAACTTGGACTCAGGAAGATCTCGAGATCTAAAAATATTTCATACTGAGAATATTTCATATGAAACAGTCTGTTTTGCATTTGATGGACTTGTCAGGTCCAGATTGGACAGCAGATCGTGGACTGATATCCAACCCAAAACCATTGTTCTTGGGTTGTGGCTGTGTTATTTCAGGTTGCAATGTTAAACCATTAAGAGAACGTTGCACTGTTGCTTTAGTCATGAACGGAAGCTCTCTGGCATGCCCGGAAAAAACAACAGGAAGGCAGCTCAGTGAAGTTCCACGTTTTGTCCAGAAATGCTTAATTTGTTATGTTTATGAGTAGCCAAAAGCAAAAATGGAGGTCCACCTTCCTGACCTAACTTTTTTTTGTCTGATGATTTAGATTCATAATAGGCCCAATCATAAGTATTAAATAAGCCTTTCTGTATGTATAGCACATATTTAATGTGCATGAGTTGCCTATTTACCGCAGTAGTTTACCCCAAAATGAAAATTTGCTTAAAATGTACTTCCCCTCAGGCCATTCAATATGTAAATTAGTTTGTTTCTTCACTGGAACAGATTTGGAGAAATTTAGCATTACATCACTTGCTCTCACCAATGGATCCTCTCCACTGAATGGGTGCCATCAGAATGAGAGTCCAGACAGCTGATAAAAACATTGCCATACTCCACAAGCAATCCACACTACTCCAGTCCATCAGTTAACATCTTGTGTAGAGAAAAACTGCATGCTTGTAAAAAACATGATGTTTTTATCAGCTGTATTAGTGGTTTTATAGTAAATTGATAGAATCCTTTATAGATGGAATGAGTGATTAACTAATGGTGCAGCATCATACGGTCTAGAAAGATCTAGTAAGAGCGTCAGCTCCCTGCAGTAGCTACAGGACAAGGTTACAATCAAGGACGCAGCAGGCTGCCACTTACACTAGGATATTTGTCATTAAGATGCCTGCCAGAAGAGCTGGATCTGTTCCTGGCTTTTCTACAGCATCCCGAGCATTTCACCAAAGTAAACATGGCCTTAAAGTCGCATTAACTCGTCTCTATGTTACATTTGCTCATTTACGTACATTGTGAAATGTTTATTTGAAAACTAAGACAAGTTAAATGCTGCAGTGATTTTAGTATGGCTAATAGACAGCAATGTTCTGATAATTCCATTTAAAGAAATATATTTGCACCACTAATAATAAATCACAATAAAACAATTCTTCTTCCAGGTATTATAGTGAATTGTTGAACCTGTTAGGGAAATTCAAGCCTTTTATTTAGCAAGGAAGCATTAAATTAAATATATCATGGTTTCCACAAACACATTAAGCATAACAACTGTTTATAACATTGATAATAGTAAGAAATGTTTCCTGAGCAATGAATCATCATATTACAATGATTTCTGAATGATCAAGGCTGAACATTCAGCTTTGTCATTACATGAATAAATTAAGTTTTAAAATATTTTACAATAGAAAACAGTTATTTTATATTGTAATAATAATTTTACTATATTTTTGATTAAATAAATGCAGCATTGGTGAGCATAAGAGACTTCTCTCAAAAAATCTTACCAGCCCCAAACATTTGAATAGATATATTAATATAAAATTTGTGCACAGTCACAGATGCATGCATTGTATATCAAGAGTCATAATTATCAATTTTATTATTAATATTGTTGTAAAAGACAAAGCGCAATCTGTTTTTCCAGTTCATCATGTGATATAATGTCTTTTCTTTCAGGCTAGAAACATTAGGAGCTCAGAAATGGCTGCTATCAAAATTGTTAAACTGGATCCAGGTGTGTGAGTAGTTTTAATGTGATAAGTTTTTGACCAGGCACATTTACATATCGGGAGATTTTCATGCATCAGTGCTTTAGAGAACATACAGTAAACATTTAGAGCCATATGCTGTTTCTAACTAATCTCTCAAAATTATAGGGGTTTTATTGGATCGATTCCTTGTATGAAGGATTTATATTATAATGAGCTCTATAGTTACACATAATTATAGTTCTCAGAAGCCTCCCTGTCATGCACTACTACTGCTTTAAAAATGATTGGACTGCATTGTGTCACATGAAAAGTTATTTTTACATAGATCTCTGGAATAGTTGTTTCAGATTTGTCAATCACTGCATTCTGAAGTAAAATACTTTAAATATTTTGTGATTATGGACAATTTTTTTTAGTTCAGTATACACTCTTTTTCCTCATTCTCTCACTGCTTTTTCAGGTGATGACATCACCTCCATCCAGCAGGAGATAACAATGATGAAGGAGTGTAAACATAAGAACATTGTTGCCTATTATGGCACTTACCACAGGTACAGTAAAGTTTGTTCCTTGCCAGGTATTTCTTCAGTAGTTGTCAGGGCATAGAAAGGTGCATTCCACAACATGTTTTATACCCTTACCGGCAGAGTTACACAATCAGATGTGAAGCACAAATCACCCAGACTTGTATAATAGGATTTGTAAACAGCTGCCGAGGTGTGTCAGTACATGCTCTAGATGACTTGTGCATTCCTGAATATTATTTCAAAGGCATGCATTCCCACTCACAAGCTTTCAAAATGTTTATGACATTCTTGACATGTTTGTAAGCTATGTGTGTGCGCATGTGTATCTATTAAAAATGTTTTGTGTGCATTGACTCAAAAGACCATCTGAACTGTTCTTCTTTTCAGGAATACTAAATTATGGATCTGCATGGAATACTGTGGGGGAGGATCATTGCAGGATATCTACCAAGGTATACAGTGAATAACACACAGTATTCTGTGCAAGCATTGAGATTATTGAAAATCATAGGAAAGAGTTATTATTAAGTATCTTAAAGGAATTTGCCGAAAATGTACTTATCCTCAGGCCATCCAAGATGTAGATACATTTTCTTCGAAGAGAAATTTATCATTACATCACTTGTTCACAAATGAATCCCCTGCAGTGAATGGGTGCTGTCAGAATGAGAGTCCAAACAGCTGATGAAGACATCACAATAATCGACAAGTAATCCACATGATTCCAGTCCATCAGTTAACATCTTGTAAAGGAAAAGTGCATGTTTGTAAGAAAAAAGTTCACTATGAATGTGTTTTATCTTTGAACTGTTGCTTTTGGCCAAAATATGAGTTCATAATGAATCCAGTAATCCATAATAACGATTCATCCAGTGAAAAAGTCCATCCCCTGTTGTCCTCTTACATCAAAATCCACAGACATATTTGAACATATAAGACATATAAGGACTGTTTTAAGTTTTTTTTTTTTTTTTTTTTGCTTGTAAATGGTGCTTGATTTGTCCATAGTTCTCTCCTGATTCAGACAAGACAACATTTCCTGGAGAAAGCAGAATTATAGATGGAGGACTTGCATTTTAATTATAGGCAATGGTTTAAGGTTGAAGACATCTAAATGATGGCTCTGTTAATTACAAACATGCATCTTGTGGATTACTTGCATTACTTGTGTATTATTGTGATGTTTATATCAGCTGTTTGGACTCTCATTCTGATGGCACCCATTCCCTGAAGAGGATCCATCAATGAGATGTAATTCTAAATTTCTTCAAATCTGTTTCAATAAAGAAACAAACTCATCTACATCTTGGATGGACTGAGGGTGAATACAATTTCATCAAATTTTCATTTCATAGGTGAAGTATTCATTTAAACTTCTTAAAGTAACAGATCACTCAAAAAAGAAAATGCATTACTCTTATTGGTACAAATTTGGGATGAAAAAAAAATACATCAAAGGGGAGAAATATTTTCCACAAACCATTATAAATTTCAGTCTCTTCCTAACAACTTCCTGACAATTCCATCTCACATTTTTGAGGTGAACTATTCCTTTGAGGGTTTAATGGCTGCATTTAACCACTGCCCCAGTTATGTGAGAATTAATATAATATGCCCTTCACAGTAACCGGACCTTTAAAGGAAAAACAGATTGCTTACATCTGCAGGGAAACACTCCAGGTGAGGCTAATTAATTATTTAAAAAGCTCTTTAGAGGCACAAATCTTTCTCAATGACTCATCCCTTCATTTTGAGAAGTCTTCTGTTCTTGTCTTACCCAGGGGTTGAATCATCTCCATGAGACAGGCAAAATACACAGAGACATTAAGGTGAATTAAATGAAATATTGTACAATACTGATTAAATATTTGGGGTCCTTAAGATTTTTTTTATGTTTTTTAAGAAATCTCTTATGCTGACCAAGAGTGCATTTATGTCATAAAATACAGTAAAAAATAATACTGTGAAATGTTATTACAGTTTAAAATATCTGTTTTCTATTTTAATATAAACATGTAATTTTCACCAGCCATTACTCCAATCTTCAGTGTCACATAATCCTTCAGCTATCATAATATTTTTAGTGGAAATTGTGAAGCATTTTATTCAGGATTTGATTGAAATAGAATTTGTTTGTCTTTACTGTCACTTTTGATTAATTTAACACATCCTTGCTGAATAAAAGTAAACCCCCCATAGCATTGTATGATGGTGGCAATGTAGTGGGTATTGTGATTTTTATGTTCAAATTGTTAATTAAAATATAAACCTCTCTTCTAATATAGGGAGCTAATATTCTTCTTACTGATCGAGGAGATGTAAAATTGGGTAAGTGTTTTGGTGTGTCATTGAACCCTAAGTACAGATATATACATATTCTACACTTCATTTCGTTTTAGACACAGATGTCTGAAGCTGTAAATTTTAGATTATTGTATCCCTCCCTGTCTTTCTATCTCTGTCTGTCTGTCTGTCTGTCTGTCTGTCTGTCTGTCTGTCTGTCTGTCTCTCTCTCTCTCTCTCTCTCTCTGTAGCTGATTTTGGGGTTGCGGCTGAGATCAGTGCCTCTGTTGCCAAGAGGAAGTCCTTCATAGGAACTCCCTACTGGTGAGCCGTCTGCAAAGAGATTTGCCCTTGAGTCCTGTAGAATCACACTGTCTGTTTTAAAACAGTTAGCACGCTGTCTCTTATGATTAGTACAAAGGAATAGTTCACTCAAAAATTAATAATTTCTTCACCCTCATGTCATTCCAAACCTGAATGACTTTCTTACTTTCATGAAACACCAAAGGATGAATGACCATGATGCATAACTCTTTTCAACATTGATAATAATAAGAAATGTTGAGCAGAAAGAAAAAAATAAGCATATTAGAATGATTTCTGAAGGATCATGTGACACTGAAGACTGGAGTAATGATGTTGAAAATTCAGCTTCGCCATCTCAGACATATATTACATTTAAAAAAATAAATAAAATATAAAACAGGTATTTTGAATTGTAATAATATTTCACAATATGACTGTATTTTAGATCAAATAAATACAGCCTTAGTGAGCATAAGACAGTCTTTCAAAACATTAATAAAATCTTACCAACCCTGAATCTTAGTGTGTGTGTGTGTCTGTGATTTTATATTACATTTACAGGTTTTATAACAATACAGAAAGAATGCATGATCCTAAACATTTCCATACGATGACTGAATAAATTTTCCTGAAAGACAATCGGACTGACAGCAGGCTGTGAAGTTTCTAATGGAAAGTTGTCTTTGTTTTGTTAGGATGGCTCCTGAGGTGGCAGCAGTGGAAAAGAAGGGTGGATACAACCATCTGTGTGATATCTGGGCAGTGGGCATCACCGCCATTGAACTGGCAGAGCTACAGCCACCAATGTTTGACCTTCATCCCATGCGGTCAGAATGACTCGTTTAATTAATTTACGAGAACAGAAAATACCCTGGTAGCATAGAATTTTTGAACTGAGTTTTTTTTTTCTTTTCCTGTTGTAGTGCTCTGATGCTAATGTCTAAAAGCAGCTTCCAGCCTCCCAAACTAAAAGACAAGAGCAAATGGTGAGACTCAAAACCTCATAGAAAGATATTACATTTCTCTTAGAAATGGAAAAAGAAAAGTGAGTACCTGACATGATTGGTGAGAGGTTTGTGTCCTTGTCTTCGCAGGCCTGCAGGGTTTCATAGCTTTGTGAAGATGTGTTTAATCAAAAGTCCTCGCAAGAGGCCTACAGCAGAAACTCTTCTCCAGGTGACAAATGAATTCAACTCAAAAATCAAAGTTAATATTAGCACTGCTGCTGAATATCACATATCTATAATTACTTTCCTCATGTGATCACAAGACATGATCAAGCTTTTAAGGCATAAGTCAACATGTGTTTTAATGTATTTATTAAATTTTTTTTTTAATAATAATTAGAAAGGATGCATGTCATGTATACAGTATAACAGATCTAAGTAAAGGCTACGATCAAATCTGGATCAGTATTGGCTGATTAAAAAAAAAATCTGTGATTGATTTTTTTTGCTGAAAAAATCCTAAATGGAGCATCCCTACAAGGAATCATTACATGTACAATACTGCAATTTAATAAAGTCTGATAATTTTTGCCACTGTCTCTCTTCCCAGCACCCTTTTGTAACACAGTTACTCACCAGAAAATTGATGATTGAGCTGCTGGACATGGCAAGTAACCCGGACCTCCATCATCCACCCAGTCCTGAAGAAAATGAAGAGGTGAGAACAAGACAGTTGCATTATGTTGGAATTACTGTAATTATTAGATGGCAACTACTCTGAGTTATTCATATCCTCTGGCTCAGAAATGTATTTTTATGCAAAATGTCTTATGGGTCGTATGCATAATTATTGTAATTTTTACATGACTTGACATCAGGAATACTGGGTAAGGTCATATTTAATTTCTGACAGGAATGAAAAGGACGCCGTGAGGGACAGAATACAGTACTTTTACTGTACAGTACAGTGGTTTAACAACATACCGATTGTTCAGCTGACAAAGCATCTTTCCTGAAAAAACTTTTAGTTGACAAAAACTCCATAAACCAGTTTTGAAAGTTTAGTTAAAAAAGTTTAGTTAATTATGTAAAATTACATAATCTAAGACCTTTATACAGTGCGTGCCATTGTGAATACTGTAAGTCTGTCCCTCACAGCCTCTTTTTCATCTGCATTAAATTCAATATGGCGTCTAACCTGAGCTGACCAAAGGTCTTCTGAAAGTCTTTTTAAGGAGTTAATTTAATTTCATCATAAATCATTAAGCAATAAGAAAAAGAAAAAAATATATACTGTGTGTGTAGGTATGTGTATGTATATATATATATATATATATATATATATATATATTAAAGCATTCTTGAGCTTTCAAATTTCTTACTTAAAATTACTTAAATTATTTCAATTTACTTTCCAACATACATGTCATCAAAAAGTATTTGTTCAAATAAGGATAAATAAGGAGAAGCACATGATTCAGGATTATTGGGAAACCTTTCCCTAATTTATGAGGAAATTTAATTATTTTTTCAAATATGCATGTCAGAGTTCAGTTTGTCATAGTGTACAGTTTTTTTTAGTGGCTGTTTTTTGTGTGTGTGTTAAAGTCAAGTGATACAGCCCCAGATACAATCCAGTCCAATGGGAAACATATGCCGGTGGAGAGAAGTTTATCAGAAGAACAATGTAAGTTCTGGTTAAAACTGTCCTTATTTGAAGTGAAAATTGAACATTTACACTTAACAAACTGTTAACATATTACAATACACACCATTTTTATATTATTTTTCTTTAATATCATCTGCATCCGCAGATAACAAATTCTATTTTTTTCCCCTATATTCTATTCTATTTTTCTTTTTCCTTTTTTTCTTTCTTTTTTAATTTTTTCTTTTTTTGAAGGACATTTTATTTGGTCAGTTTGAACAATATTTGGTAAAATATTATATGTATCTTATTTGCTATTATTAAATTGTATTTTATGTAAGGAATAATTCATTCAAGCTGTGCATTAAATGATTTTAATGCATTAACACAACACGAAGCGGAATTAAATGTTGCTTCATTATATGTAATCATCTTTCCATTTTATGAAGTTCACTGTCACTCCAATGTCAGAGCCATGTGTATTTTCATTGCAGCGTGTGCATGATTAGAAAGTTTAATATATGGATGTGTAGCAGAGGAGTTGCTGCTTTAACAAAGCTGCTATTGAGCTTAGCTTCAGTGATGTCAATAGGCACACAACTCATAGAGCTGGTACTGTTTAGCACACGTCTATGGCATGTCCTTCTCATCCCCCTCACACACTCACTCGCGTGAACTGGATCCAGTGCTCACATTCGAGGCCAAGCGGAGAGTGTGATGTGTGTGTGTTAGCATGTGGCAAGTCAATACCACTTTTACTGAGAGTCCATTGTCATGCATCTTGACTGTAAGATTACAGCATTCACAAGCAGATAGACAATGAAGCTTCTTCAGGGCAAATGAGGAAGTGATGTTCAAACTACTGGATGATGTTCTTGGAGGTCTCACATATATGCAACCAACAAGAACACCATAGAAATCACATTCTAACATGTTAAAAAACTTATGATCACTGAATATCGATTAATATTGAATGTTTACACTACTATTCAAAATGTTGTTCTTTTGAACTTTTATTGATCAAGAATTCTGGAAGAAAATGTATCACAGTTTCCACATATATGTTAAGCAACAGAACTGTTTTCAACATTTGGAATCAGAAATGTTTCTTGAGCACCAAATCAGCATATTAGAATGATTTCTGAAGGATCATGTTACACTGAAGACTGGAGTAATGATGCTGAAAATTCAGCTTTGCTATCGCAGGAATAAATTACATTTCAAAATATATTAAAATAGAAAACAATTGTTTAAATTGTAATAGTATTGCACAATATGGCTGTTTTACTGTTTTCTTTTAATCAAATAAATGCAGGCAATGTCAGCATAAAATACTTTTTTCAAAAAACATTCAACATCTTACCCCAAACTTTTGAATGGTACAAATATGTAAATGAAGAATACAAATGTGTAATATGTGTTTGTGGTTTGTTTCAGTTGACCAGGTTAAGTTTACTGCTCCCAGGAGAAAAGAGACTGAACCCTATCCTGACCTGGTCAGTTTTATTGCACTCTCTTGGTGATGTTCTCTTTAGGCCAATGAGGCAAAGAAAACACAAACCACATCCTATCACACTTCATAAAGTACTCTGTGTCATAATTCATGGTTCTCACGCAACACAAAAAATTAATTAGGTATGTTTATGTTCTCAGGGATCGTGTGATGATTGGAGCATATCTGGAGATGAACCAGAGTCACCGTGAGTGTTGATTGATGTGGACTTATAATTGCACTACAGATTTAAACAGTTATTATAACCTTTATTTGAACTGTATTCATTGCTGCAGGGGGCTTTTGGAAAGAGTAGAGGAGGAATTACAGCATAGGTGGGACATGCTTATATTCTGGCTCCACCTTGTGGAGTGGCATCTAATGCAAGAAAAAACAAACCAAAATAAATAAATAAATAACTATATCAGCTAAAAGTGAAATTATGCGTTGATTACTATATTTTTTGTTTGTAGATATATAATGTATATTTATGTATGTGTGTATAAGCATAGTATTAAATAGTTTTTCTACTTTCCTTCTTCTTCTTCCTTTTTTTATTTTTTACAACTACTTTTTTAATTTTTATTGTTATTTTTATCGTTTAATGATGTTCTCTTTGGTTATCTATTATGTTCACCTGCAGAAATATACTTTGCACCATGTGTATACTAATATTTTGTCATTCATTTTGAACTGCCTTTCTCTTTCAGGAGCTTGACAGTAAAAAGACACTCATATTTTGAGGTATTTCATAACCTGTCCTAATGATTAATTTATGATTCTATAAAAAATTATTCAAGACTTTAAACATTTTCTGATGTTTCATAGTGGAGTAAGAGGAAAAGTGGACTGTTCAGCCCACCACCTGTCTCTTCAACAACATCACTTCCTCCCATGAGCTCTTTAGACTCTCATCTGGAGGACAAGAACCTTACGCTTCGACCTAGTGCTACTCTATGCCCTGAATCTGTATTAAATCCAAAATCAGGTATTACTATCTGCACATTCAAGACACATAGAAAATTCACCATACAAAGTTTTAAAACATTTCTCTCTTTGTATTTTGTCAGCGTTGTTGAGGTGTTCAGGCAGTCAGGATGTGCGGCACTGGTACAGTGACCCTTATGTTCCTGATGGTAATGACACACAGGACAAACAGAGGACTCTTACAAGGACTTTGAGCAGAGACAGTGCTCTTTCTTTGGAGTGGAGCACCATGAGGAAGAAAACAGAGGACTCTGTGAGTTACACAATATTGGATGTTACAAATAACAGACTTACACTTATGTGTGCTTGTATCCCACACTTTAATACATCTCAGCTACATTAATGTCCTTTTATCAAACACGGTG
The DNA here is from genome assembly GCF_018340385.1 of Cyprinus carpio. NCBI lineage: Eukaryota > Metazoa > Chordata > Actinopteri > Cypriniformes > Cyprinidae > Cyprinus > Cyprinus carpio. The sequence continues at coordinate 10,718,673 of NC_056578.1, read as the reverse complement.
TCAGATATAAAGAAATGATTCACATGCATTCCCTGTGCAGATTTAGTATTTTTTGTCTAGTTTAGTATCGCTTAATTTATCAACATCAGTTTGGTCATTGAAAAACCTACATTAGTCAACCACTATTAAGTAGTTTTTAATTAATTGTTTGAAACATTATTAGATTATTAGGTGTTATTACATTAAATCTAGCACATTATTTGGTTAGCGTAGTGCTAGATGTTTCAGCACCATGGACAGATCTCAAAAACCCACTATATAATACACATTGTGTATGTTTTTCTGAGTCACTAAAAGTATTACTGACAGACTAAAAGATCATATAGAAACTGTTCCTTGTATTTTTTTAACCCTTAATTCATAGAGAGCAGATTCTCACGGACTTCCTCCCACTCCCCAAGTCTATGTAAGTTTAATCACCTAATAGCACCTTCTAAGTGTGTTAAACCTAGATATTACTAAATTAGAGTGTGACAGTTGGCATAAAAATTAATGACTAGTTTGTCACTTTTAGGCCCAGTATCTATGTATGAACCTAAGAATTAATCTTAAAATTTACATCCGTTGTGCTGTATTTATGAATCATTGCATAATTCATTTTGCATAGATGGGGGCCTGTTTTACTAAAGTCTTTAATGGATGTCCACTGAAAATTCATTGTGCAGAGACATGGGTTTTGCCCAAAACAAGAGGTACAGATTTTCTTCCATCCTACTGATGCAGAATTTTAATGAAAATTTAATTTAAATATAGATTGAAAAACTTTCCAGTATCAGTAATACAGAATCAGCGTATTATTGAATTCTGTTTGATTTCTCAATCTGTTCCTCACAGATCAATATTTAATTCTGGGTTCAGAGGAGGGTGTTTATATCCTTAACTTAAATGAACTGCATGAAGACACTTTAGAAAAGGTACTGCTGGCTACTGCATCTGTGTGTATGACAACATTTTGATTTAATATTATGACTCAATAACTGTTTCTGTCATAAAATATAACTCAAGAATTAAATCTTATTTTTAATGATTAATATGTTTTTGCCTCCTGATTTCTATTGCAGTTGCTTCCACAGAGATGTACTTGGCTTTACGTTATGAACAATGTCTTAATGTCCATCTCTGGTATGTAACATTTTTACAGATGTTGTGATGTGATACCAGTAACAGCCCACCAGTTTGAGAAATTACATGCTCAGAAATTACAAACTGTGTTTGCACTGAATTTCTTAAAAAAAAGAAATATAAGTTTCAAATTTATTAAATGTTTCATTCCAAATTCTCAAAAATGTACAGTACATCGTGGTCGAGTAGAAATCCATTATGGATATTGTCAAAATCCAAACATGCGTTAGATTAAAGATTAAACACAATATTTTTTAAAAGACGTCTTTGTTTTAAAAGTTTATTTGAGGTTTGTATAAATAAATGTATAGTTACAGGAAATTGAGAAAAACTCTAATGGGCTCCTCAGTGGTCTGTAAACTTCTATTCTGTTCTACTTTATTCTATTCTTAGGTAAGTCGTCTCATCTCTACTCTCATAGACTGACAGCTCTATTTGAACAGCGAGGGCATTTACAGAGGAAACAGGGTCACATGTCCCTTGGCACCAACCGCTTCACGGAACGGATCATCCACAGGTCAAAGAAACACACAAAAGTTTAATAATTCAGCTTAAATGTTGCTCATTTGGAACTCAAAATAATCTTTTCACAGGAAGTTTGCTGTGTCAGTGAAGATTGCAGACACTAAGGGCAGTCGGAAGTGCAGCGTGGGTGAGGACCATTTCCAATGTCACAATAGATAAATGTTAATTCATTTCATCCCGATGAATGTCTTTGCTGACTTTCTGGTCAAGATGGAACAATACTGAAAGCCATGTTTTCTTGATTTTTCTTCATCAGCTCGTAACCCATACACAGACAGCACGTTCTTGTGTGCTGCAGTTCCCTCTGGTCTTGTACTACTGTTGTGGTATGAACCACTGCAGAAGTTCATGCACCTCAAGGTAATAATAGCAATGCTATAAAGCCTAGTATATCATATTTGATAGATTTCTAAGACCTCTAAATTATCAACAATTACAACATTGCTGAGAAACCTGTACACACTTTTTGCATACAGTATATCCTGTCATCTGATTTATAGTTGATATTTTTTAGCAAATAAAAGGCCCTTTCCACCGTTGGGTTGTGGTTCACATATATTTTTGGCTTGAAATCTATGACGGTTTTTATAAAGTAAACAAAAATCCATTTGAATATTTCAAGATGAACACTTGCTGGACTGAAGCAACTAGATTTGAATGATTACCCATACATCATCATCATTATCAAAAAAAAAAAGAATATATAAAAATATGAATATCTAATATGATAAGACACCACTTTTGAGGAACTTGTACATCTTTCAGTCATCATTGTATTGCATTATATTTTCTGCCCTTCATTAAAAGCAGTCAGATTAAAATCAGAATTTCATCTTACTTTCTGGCCATAACAATATCAGCAGCTGCACTAAATTGCATATTTTTGCTCTGTTTGGACCTCTAAATAAAATTGAAGGGTTTTTTCTCCTTTAGTATGAGCACCATATTCTCTTATATCACACTATTTGAGCCATAAAAGTCTTATGTATTAAATATAGGGCTGTGCAATTAATCGAATTCGATTGTCATGCGCATCTCGTCAGTAAAGACGGTCCCGTGATTAGTACTAAATCAGCATCACCTGCTTTCAGATGGAGCGGCTTTCACTACACAGAGCCGTGGTTCACTGACAAACTAGGCGATATCGCGTTCGAAATCGAATGCGATTCATCTGCGATTATGAGGGCGATTTTGCCTAATTGTCAGTGAAATATGGCTCTGTGTAGTGAAAGCCGCTCAATCTGAAAGCAGGTGATGGTGATTTAGTACTAATCACGGGACCGTCTTTACTGATGAGGTGCGCACGACAGTCGAATTCGATTAATTGCACAGCCCTAATCAAATATGATACTCAAAAAACCCCAACTGCTCCCCGGGCGCCGCAGCATAAATGGCTGCCCACTGCTCTGGGTGTGTGTTCACGGTGTGAGTGTGTGTGTTCACTGCTGTGTGTGTGCACTTTGGATGGGTTAAATGCAGAGCACAAATTCTGAGTATGGGTCACCATACTTGGCTGTATGTCATGTCACTATCACTTTCAATATTATACTTTCCCTAACAAGAGTCTGTGTAACATCTGGTAGTCATTCTCTCATTACATTTCTTCTTTCTTATTGTCTTCTCATTGAACACATAGCCGTGCCCCTCCCGGACCCATTGCCCATCTTTGAACTGCTGGTGTTAATGACAGATGAGCTTCCTCAGCTCTGTGTGGGTGTCCAGGAAAGCCTCCAACAGCAAAACGAACGACAGCTAAAGTTTGACATCATCAATCTGAATGGCATGCCAAACCCTCAGCAAGGTAAGTGACTGACTGACTGACTGACTGCTGGTTTTGCATGAATTCAGGGCTGAAGAATTTCACAGCAAGCATCACATTTCAACCCATTCCTATGAACTCAACAGATATTCCCCTTACAATCAGTAAAGAAAATATGAAAAACATGCAAATTTTGAATGGGCCTACTGTGTTCTATTCACTGAAAAGTGTGTGAATGTGTGATGTTTGTGTCTTTTCTTAGACAGTGAAACAATAAGAGCTGTACAGGTGACACAGCTGGACAGAGACACAGTGTTAATTGCACTGGAAAGTATGTATGATTTATATGTATGATTAATACAACTTCTAAACAATGCACTGATACTTATATTGTAAATGAATCCTCTTGTCATCTTCTAGAATCGGTGAAGATTGTCAATATGCAGGGTGTCCCCAGCAAGGAGTTAGCATCCGAACTGGAGTTTGACTTCCCTATTGAAACTTTAGGTACAAACCTAACATAACATTAAAATACAGTATTTGTTGACCATTGAATTATACATTGATTAATACAAGTGGCATACTGTAAGTCTTCATGTGCTGCTTTTCAACAGTTTGTTTAGAAGAAAGTGTTTTAGCTTTCTGGAAACATGGGCTTAAAGGACTTAATCTTCACAACTGTGAGGTAAAGAGTTATGTTTTTTTTTGTGCATTTTAATAGACCTCAGTCAGGGTAGCACTGTATTGAAACATAGACAGGAGTGAAAGTGATGCTGTGAAGGACTGAAGGACAGTGCGTTCAATGGATTGTACTGTTTTTTTTTTTCACACCATAGTGATTGTTCAGCTGATGAAATGTCTGTCTGAAAAAAAAAAAACTTTCAATAGACAAAAACTCCATAAAACATTTTTGAAAGTTGTGAGTTGTAAAAGTTTTATACAGTGCATGCCTTTGTAAAAGTCTACTCACAGCCTCATTTTCATTCCTGTCAAAAATTAAATATGGCATCTAACCTGACAAATCAGTACATCATTTGTTGATTTTTAATAGTTGAAATTTTTTTACTGTGGATTAAGATCATCCTCATGTGTCCTTGCAGATAACACAGGAAATCACAGACAAAAGCCGTCAGTTCAAAGTTTTAGGCACGCACAGGTATTGACTTTCTTTCTCCGCCTTTCATTGTTTTTCCTTTTAACTTTAATAAAAATTGCATTTCATTCTTCTTAATGTCTTTTTTCTCCCATCTTGGTTTACAGAGACATTGTTTTGCAAAGCACCCCAACTGATAACCCTTCAGCCACTAGCAATTTATATATTTTAACAGGTCACGAGAGCAGCTACTGAGGAAAGCCAGTGGACAGAAACTGTAAATAACATGCATGACAACATAATGGGCGTTTGAGAGCCAGAATGCATGACAACTTTTAATACAGAGACTTTTAGAGCTGTGCATCTGTCCTATGTGTCTGTGCGAACACGGTCCTTCAGTTGATCTCACTGGTACACAATGTGAGGAAAGCCCAAAGCCTTGGCTCTTTTATTTGTTCCTCTAAAGGTATTTTTGTCATTGTTGTCAATGTCTCTTGCATGAAATAATCTGGATTAAACAATTGTATTTAAATTAAAACGATCATGTGATAATTTTGTGATGGAAAGATTGTGTTAACTACTAATAAACTGATACAGACGTCTTTTAATAATCAAGTCAAGTCAAGTCAAAGTTTATTTATATAGCACAAATTTAACACAACTGTAGCTGATCCAAAGTGCTTTACAGTAAAACATGATTTAAAATAGAAAATAGTGGAGATATAAGCAAATACCATATACAACAGACAAATTTTACAAAAAACACCAACTATATATACATAAAAAGAATAAAATAATATAAATACATAAACAGTATCACTCAAAAGCTAAGGTATAAAAATATGTCTTTAAGCTAGTTTTAAAAACATCCAGTGATGGAGAAGCCCTAATACTCAAGGGTAGACCATTCCAGAGCTTTGGGGCAGCTACAGAGAAAGCTCGATCACCTTTTGATTTGCAGCGAGAACGAGGAACCGATAAAAGTAACTGATCTCCAGATCTTAATTGCCTAACAGCTGTGTAAGGTTTTACAAGATCAGAAATGTAATCCGGGGCCGAGTTATGCAATGCTTTGTATGCAAAAAGAAGAATCTTAAAATCTATTCTAAATTTTATGGGAAGCCAATGCAATGAGGCAAGGACAGGGGAGATATGGTCTCTTTTTCTAGTTCCTGTCAGCAATCTAGCTGCCGAGTTTTGAACCATCTGTAAACGAGAAAGTGTAGATTGAGGTAGGCCAATATAGAGCGAATTGCAGTAGTCTAGTCGAGAGGAAATTAGTGCATGAATCACTACTTCAAGGTCTTTTCTAGAAAGAAAGTGTTTTACTTTTGCTACAGATCTAAGTTGGAAAAAGCTACTCTTCACAACTGCATTTATGTGCTTGTCAAACTGAAAAAGAGGGTCAAAGTAGACACCATGATTTTTGGCATGATTGTGCAAATTATTACTTAAAAAACCTAACTGTGTTTTTGACAGAGTTGTTGGTAGCAGCAGGACCCAGTAGAAGCACTTCGGTTTTATTTTCATTTAGTTGCAGTGAGTTATTTGACATCCAGGATTTAACTTCATTTAGACATGAGAACAGACGGTCTAAGGAAAGGTCGTTGGCATATTTGATTGGAAGATATAATTGAAGGTCGTCAGCGTAACAGTGATAACTTATATTATATTTCCGGAATATTGAGCCTAAAGGGAGCATGTAGAGGGAGAATAAAAGAGGGCCAAATCACATCCTGATTTGATTTTTAGTAAAGAGTAGTAAAATAACAGATGAGTTTGTATAGGTTTACAGGACAGTGTGGAAATAAGATGAAATTTAGTTCACCCTTCACTGTTAAATGCTCTGTATTGTTGCTTAATTTTTAATCTCTGAATCAATCCTCAAGAGGGAGCTAAAGCCTAAAAAATTGAAACGATTGACATATACTCCCCACCCCCCACCACCACTCTCTCTGTATATACATACCATAATACTATTTTATTATAAATACACACAAATTTAGAATTATATTAGATAATATTTTATAATATTATGTCAATATTATTATATATAAACCACTCTCATAAATATAACAGCAGATGTTTAATGCCATATTAAGGCCTCATGGGTTTGCTTGAGTTTATTTCTAAACCTAAATAGCGTTAATAAAAAAATTGTGTCTGTAGATATGAAGATTCTCATCTATGGGTGTGTTCTTGTTTATAATAATAATAATAATAATAATAATAATAATAATAATAATAATAATAATAATAATACTCATTGTCAAGTTGTGAAGAAAATGTAGCCGCAGATTCAACTTTCCATTTCTAAAGTTACATATAGTCATATATTTAAAAGGTTGTAGTTTTGTTCCACATAGTCACATGTTTAATATGTGGTTGCCAGAAACACCTACTCACACCTGCAGTGCAAAAGAGGTCTGAATATGCAATGGTCTTTTGCATTCTCACTTTTCCGATGAATTAACACTGTGGTCGTGAAACATTTCAGAGGCAGTGTTACACCTATGCCTATAAAAAAAAAAATGCGCCTGCACTTTCACTCACATGTACACACAGGATGTATGTCTGTCCCGCTGTGACCTGTTTTTCTACGATTACTAAATATGGTGCTAATGTGGTAGATGGTCGCTTCTGATGACCATCTTTAGAAAAACAAGAAAACCACAAACTGTTTTCACACAAGCAGCACTTCATCAAAACAAAAAAAACTTTTTTTTGAAGATTTGTGGCAAGTTCACATACTGTGATCTTATGTACGCATTATGTGTAGTCCATGATTTATCTCAAACATTAGAGGTATAAAATATATAACCTTGAAAGAGAATGTAGGTAGTATTTTCACTGTCAGTTTTTATTTCAAAGTACTAAAAATTACAAAATGATTTAGACTTAAACTTTAGAATTGATTCCATTCAGATTCATATACATAAGATTTTGCCATCATTAAATACTGCCTACACATATATGTTTTGTGGACCTTTGATATAATCTATTACGACATAAAAAGGCTCAACTACTTTTTGTAAGTTAAAATGGGAATTCTGTAATTGTCTATGTTTCATTGAAAATCTGGAGAATGACATAGTAACTAAAATGTGATATGAAACACTGACGCCTTCACAAACTAATCTTGCTGCCTTTACATTTGACCACGACCAGGAGCAGAGCAATATTGCTCCACAAAACCACATTTTGCATGCTTTGACTGTCTTTTACTACAGACAATACAATGACACAGTCCCTGATCATCACCCCATATCTTAAGTAACACTTTTGCTTCAATTTGGGAGTGGAGTGAGAGATACCAGATTGATTTCAACCAATCACAGTCCTGGTTTGAAAGTGTCCAATCACATCCAATGCAAGTCTTCTAAAAAGCATTTTACACATTCATTGCTTCAAACATGATCATTTGGGCCATTTTGATCTTTTGGGTTTGTAAGTAGATTTTTTTCTCTTTCCACTGTTATAAATATGTAAATATGTATTTATTTATTGGTCTATTCCATGCGTGCATATATACTTAGTGTTAAAAATGAAATCTCTTTTCTGCTTCAGCTGGAGGTCGACCTGATAACAGTAGTGAAATTTTCTCATTACAAACAATCCAGCTGGGAGATGATGTTACAGTCAAATGCTTCTTGACAAAAAAAAGTTTTGGTAACACAATGGTTTGGTATAAACAGAGCACTGATCAGATTCCTCATCTTATGGCACTATCATACAATTATTGGAAAGATATCCAATTTGAGAATGAATTCAAAGACGGGAGATTCGATATTTCAACAAGTGAAGATTCTTTTCACCTCAACATCAAAGCTACAACCAAGGAGGACATCGGAAAATACTACTGCGGGACAGTTTTCTTAAATAGAATAGAATTTATTTCTGGAGCACATCTGATGCTAAAAGGTAAAATATATTCAACATGCTATTGTCTTTTACATTTCCTTATTATTTTAACTTTTTTAACTAACTTCTCTTGTTAGTAAGTCATTTTAGACCAACAGTCTAATCTCTGACATCTTTATTTGCTACTTCTAAGGAAATGAGACCAAACACTTAAATGTGGGATGTGAGGAGAGAGAAGTTACTGGTAAAAATACTGGTAAATTCTTCATTTTATTGCTATGACTTAACTACCTGATACTTGAGTCCTCTACTATCTGATTTTTTTTTTTTTTTATTTTTTTTAACTATCACCTCCACAAAAGTGATTCCAAAGTATTTGTACACTTAAGACACACTTAAGACAAAATTGTTTGAATTATATTGCATTTTCCAAATTATGCAACCAACTGCACTTTTAAGCCATTTTTTTCAGTTTATTGTGTGTTTATTGAATGTATTAAGTCAGTTCTACTAAACAGGTGTAATCACATACCTGTTGTTTTATCTTTCAAAATGTACATTTGTTTTGAGAAATGTTTTGCTTGAAAAGTGTGCTTGCACTGTTTCTTAAAATGAATGCCACTTGGTTTGATATTGTATCAACAAATGCAATGACATTCAAACACTAAAAATATGTAGTTTTTGACTACTATACTGTTAAGTCATGGAAAAGTGTCTGCAGAGAACACAGCTATATGCAGCAATGTGTTCACAGATCTTTACTATGAGCAGCACGTTGTTGCTTTATTAATTGTTTTTTCTTTCTCTATTTCAGATAACAGTAATCCAAAAGTATTGGATCCTGTGTTACTTTGCTTGATATCCTGCAATGTTGTGTTTGTGATGGTAATAATCATACTTTTGGCTGGTTATTATAAAAACTGGAGAAAAAGGCAAAAAGGTAAAATTCCATTCCATTATTTAAGCAGAGTTTAATTGGATAGGATAGTGGTCTAAAGTTTTACACACTGTAATATCATAATATTATATGCAAAATCAATTTAAATATTCAATCACAAATATGTATATCAAAGTTTAACAATAATTTTCTGCACATTTTGAGGATCTAAAAATCTAGCATCTCCGTCATATGAGGTAATTTCAATTTTATTGTTTTTAAATGAAATCAGTTTCCTAATATATTCTCATATAAACTTCTAATCCATTAAATATTAGAACTACATATATAAAAAATGATTTGGCTCTCAAGCAGAAAGAAAAAAAAAATCTATGCATTTTTTTTAACAGATTGGAGATTCAGATGTGAATTACGCGGCTGTGAATTTAGCCTCTGTCCCTCCAGCCAGAAGATCAAACAACAGACATCTAACTGAATACAGTGAAGTGATCTACAAGCCGAGAGATCACGTGCTTTAACAGAGTTTATTCACAAAATAATTTTGACTTGCTGTAAAAAAGTAGATATTGAACTACAGTATATTGCTAAAAGCATCATTTACTGCAAATATAATACATCTTATACTCAAAAATAAATTTCTTTTTTTCTTGCTATTTAGAAATACTTTGTGTCTGTTAATGCTGATCAATTAAATGAAAGATAATAAAAAGTTATAAACAACAGTGTTTAAACAACATAGTGGAAATATTTAGTTGAGGACAAAAATTATATTTATGAAATATACTATAACAGTGACTACCGCTCTTGTGATTTTATTACTATCCTGTCTTCAAGATATCAGTTTTCACTGAATCTGCATCCAGTTCATGTGGAACGAATTTCCACCAACTTGGTGTGTCCACCATGGTGACCTGTCTTCCATTCACTTTGCCACATGTTCTGACACACTTCACAGTCTTGTCAAATGAAATTTCAGCACCCACTGCCAGCGAATATCATGCCTGATATGACCCAGCCCAGGAGGACAATATTCAGAGGTCTGAAACTGCACTTTGCATCTGTTAAAAATATATTGGTATAAAATATATAAATAGTAGTTACATAATTGAAATATTAAAATATAATTGTATAATACTATATACAATATTAAAATGTTCTAGTATTTTTTCTATTTACATAAAACTTTAAAAGCTGTCGCAAATATATCTTTCTAAATAGCATATATTGTTATCAATCAGAAAGAAACTTTTGGTAATAAAATGTGCAACAGTTGAGTCCAAATCTCTTGCATTTCTGATTAAACAGTCAGTAACTTCACATGCCTCCTTTAAAATCTTTATTATATATTTCTACATGTTAATTAAAGCTGGTTGCAATGAGAATAGAAACTGTTGCTTTTAGTACAAAATATGTTATGGTTATATTGAATAAAAAAATAAATAGAAACTTGACCACAATAAAACTGGAGACTGACCTGCATCCTCTTCACGTTCTACATACTGCTGTATAGTTTTATTAGTCAAATATTTGAGCTTTGTAAATACTACTCTGGTGTGATTCCAAATGTCATCACCTATGAGCTGCATGTGATATGTAAAGCAATATCAACCTCTATCACCAGAAGAAAAATATGAGGTCCCGGTGGACAGAAAGTGGTTCTCTCAATACGCTCCACTAAATACACACAATGCACTTCAATGCACTTTAAATGGAACATATACATTTGCTGGAATCATGACGGAATATCCTGTGATGTCCACTTCGCAGGGCACTTATGTTCGAATAGGACAAACATCTGAAGCGATAAGAGAAACATACAAAATGTGCAAAGCAGGGAGTGCGAGGACTGGAATGAGAACCACTGGTCTACACTGCTCTTCAGACGCTCTGGGGTCTCACATAACTGGTCACTCTTCCACCAGCCTGGGGTGTCCACAAGAATGATTTTCCTGTCATTTATGTCTCCTTCTATCTTCTATCTATCAGATTTATATTTAACATTTAAAAAAGAGTGTGCAACATTACTCTTACCACCCTGAAATCCTCCTAACAACATGCAGAAACTCTGTAAAAGAAAAGCAGGGAGAGTATGGCAAAATAAATAATATAAGTATACCAAGGTAGAAGTACAGTATCACAAAATATTACAAATAATAAAAATAATGATGATAACACTTATAATGTCATTAACAAACTTACAAACTTTATTAATATTATCAAAGCTGAAAATGGTTGTGCTGCTTATTATTTTGGTGGAAACTGCATTGCACAATGAACATTTTTCAATGAACAGAAAGTCAAAAAGAACATAATTTACTTATAGTTTCAAAGTCTTTGCTGTCACTTTTGATCAAACACAAGTAAATGCACTTACCATGGCAATGAGAAACTCCTTCTGACATTGTAAAAGCCAAATTAAATATATATCCTGCTTAAACAAACAAACAAACAAAACCTTTTCAGTGATCAGTGCTCCTTCAGTCTGATGTCTTCATTGTACATTTAAAAAAAATGTGTATATGAAACAAATCTTGTTTAATTGCAGCCCATGTTAGAATAATCTTCATCTTTTTCACCTTCAACCTTTACTGATTTTAAAACTAGTGGAGACCACAGACTTGAAGTTTCGGTCTGGAAGTAACTGAAAGAAATGATACAGAGGATGAGAGGGGTCAGTAACAATGGAAACTGCTTTCCTCTTTAGAGCACAGTTTTAAAGATCTGAAAGTTGAATCTGTGGGGACCCAATGATTTTAGTTGCCTGTACAATGGGACAGTATTCAACTATTTAACTACTTATGTCGTCTGAATTTTATTTATTTATTTTTTACTACAGTAGATAACCGAGATGCAAATTAGCCCCATTTTCATTTGTATGATCAAGAGAGTGCAAATCTCATGGTGTCAAACGAGAGCCTTGAAAGTAACACCGGTTTCAATTACCCGGATGAGGTGTCTGCCATTGCCATAAACAACAGCGAATATTTGGAGTTCAGAATTGACAAAAGTACTTCAGAATTTTATACTAGTGACAGGGACTAAACCAGTAAATATCAAATAGGGTGATGCCAGACACCCACTCTACACTACATGAATTCAACTTTATTATTCAGCTCTACCTGATTGGTGAGCGCAGTATGAGTCAGAAACAAAAAAACAATACTGATGGGAGGAGCTCTGGTGAAAGATGGTAACAGGATCTAAAAACATCATGTGATATGCAGCTCATATCTCCATCTCTGTAAGACTGGGAACTAAAGATTGTAATGGTACACTGCATTTTGAGTTACCAAGTGACAACCCTATAGCCATAAATGCCATAGCAGCTCAGGATAAAGTGAATATCCAAGGAAAAGTGAATATTTGGTGATCTCCACATGGCAGCCACTGTAACTGGACTACACTCATATAGAATAAAACAGCCTATTCAGGGTAATTCGTTTGTATAATAAATTATCATTAGCAACCTATTTTGATCTGGAAACATTTGATTTGACAAAAAATCGATTATGTAAGAGCCATCTGTAACATTTACTTCTGATTACATTTAATCAGTTCACGCACACAAGTGAGCTGATTTGCATAAATTTGTTTAAATCCTGTTAAGTAGAGTACTGAAGAAATACTAATTTTGGTGCAAATTGGGGAGTGAGACTTGCAGCAGTCAAACAACTTAATGGGAAAACTACTTTATATTTGCTAATGATTTAAAATCTATTTTATTTTATATTATATATATATTTTATTTTATTTATTATTTTATTTTATTGTTTTATTTATTTTATTTTATTCAAATCTGACGTGTGCAAGCCATTTATAGATTTCCTTATCAAATCAATGGCAAATCATTTTCATTACTCTTGCTGGGAAAAACGCATAACTATCACTCTCACACAAATTCACTAATTTAGATGCTCCTAAGCTCAAATTTCATGGCCTTCAACTGACTTTCTTTCACTATTTCTCCACCATCCATTTCAAGTTCTTCCCCTATTTCTCACTGTGCTTCTCTGGAGTCTCATTTAGTGAAATTCAGATGTAATGTTATGGTACCAGTATCATAGATCTCACTGCACAAAGGTTGAACCCAAAAAGTACTGATCCCAACATTGGCCTTTTCAATGTCATAAAAATATAATTTCAGCATTTTTAAAGAGCTTTTAAAAGCTCTTTTTAAATGGGTCATATGATGCTGCTATAAAGAACATTATTTTGTGAATTTGGTGTAATGAAATGTGTTCATGCGGTTTAAGGTTCATAAAACACATTATTTGCCACATAGTGTACATTATTGTTTCTCCTCTATGCCCCGCCTTTCTGAAATGCGTTGTTTTTTTTACAAAGCTCATCGGTCTGAAAAGCAAGTTGTGCTCTAAATGGCTAGCTATCCAGTGCTTTATGATTGGCCGAATGCCTCAAGCGTCTGACGGAAATGTTACGCCCCTTGTCATACTGTGATGCATGCCCTGGGTCAGAACACCGGCTAGACAAGACAAAAACAAAAAAAATCATTACAAACGAGCCATTTATTGCATCTATTGGGGACATAATCATGGATTATAATGACTTATACTGTGTTTTTACACGTTGCGTTGCATCGCGCTGCATAAACATAAAACCATGTCTGCATCTGTGATCGGAGAAACGACAAACAACAAGCGCTACTCTACACCAGCGATTCTCAATACCAGTCCTCGCGCCCCCCAGCTCTGCATATTTCACACGTCTCTCTTTGGTAACACACCTGATTCCGATAACCAGCTCATTAGAAGTGAGCTCCAAAGAGAAAGGAAAACTTTAAATCATATCATATGACCCCTTTAATGGTCCACTGATCCACTCTTATGACACAGATATAATAATTAGTAATATTATCTTATGTGGGCCATGTGAATGTGTGTGTTAATAGGCTGTAGCATCATGTGTCTGGAATGGCAACATGCATAAGGAAATAATATTAAAATGAGGTTATGCACAATAACCTTAAAACATCAGGCTTCAGATGTCTAAATTAAACAGATGTCATACTGATGGCAACAGATAGTTCACTTGGAAATCATGTTGAGTCATTCGCTTCTTCTTCTTCTTTTCTTTTTCAAACCAGCTCTTAAATGTGCATTGTGCATTGCCACCACCTACTGGGATAGAGTCATTTTAGTAACACCCCTAGGCAACCATTTTATAGCTATGCAGTCCTGCTGCATCTACTTGGATGGGAAATGGACAAAAACGTAATGTATGTCAAAACTCAATTAAACTGAAAGTTGGTCCAAAAAATGAGCATGTGCTTTCTAAAACACAAAGGTGATCTGATTTGCTTTTCTGGTTAATTGACTTCCTTTCCTCTATAGCAGCCATATTGAGTGTTGCAGTTTTAAGTCATCTGTCTCTTCTTTCATGGTTGTGTTTGGCTCCTCTTAGTGGTGTACTGTTTTAAACCTTAGGCCTGTGAGGGACTGGGAAGCTGATTTCAGAATCCTAAATGAACACTCACATAAAAATTCATTACAAAAACATTGCATTGAAATTATAAGGGCAAGTAGTAGTAAATGCAAGATTTTTTTTCTTCTTTAAACTCCATAAACCTTCTCTATAAAATGTATCTGTAAAACGCTATAAAAGTTTCAAAGCAATAAAAAGGTTTGTGGTAGAAATTAATGTTTACTTTTTAAAAAAAATATTAAATGATATGTAATACTTTAATATGTTTTTGTGTGTAAAAGTTTATTTACACACACCCATCCCCCCACCCCCCACACACAAAGGCTGTTTATCTAAGTGTTTTGTGACGTGAGATAACCAACCCACATTCCTACCGCTCAGAATGGTCAAAGTGTGCTCTTTGCGGTCAGCTGCAAAATGGGTCTCAGCATGTGCATTGGTCTAACTTTGTGGTCTTTGCACAAAAGCGATAGCAGATCCTCACTTGTTTCTGTTTCAGGATGTGTGTTGTGCTGACCTGATTTCTGTTTATGTGTGTTTGTGCTTGTGCCACCAGTGACCTTTTACAATAAATGTACCTACACAAGTGTAGGAGAAAACTGCTGAGACATGCACAAGCTGCAAAATTCTATTAATAGAAGTACCACTCTCAGTACCTGCCAGATTATTATTTTTTATTGATATTCATTATGGTTTTAAAATACTTTTGTTGTGAGGTAGTTTGTTTCTGTGATGTCATAGAAACAGTGAATGATGTTTGCTTGGTGACAAGTCCAAATTAATTGCATTGATTGCAAATGATTGAATGCGAAACTCAAAAGTTGTCTTTTTTATTCGAGTTATATTAGTTATAGGTATTTAAAGAGATATAAAGAGATTTAAAAAAGAAAAATCTGTCAAAATTGGTTCCAAACTTGTATGATGTAGGGAGTCATCAGTAGCCATCACAAATGATGAACATTATTCACGTTATTCTGCTTTATTAAAGGGATAGTCCACACAAAAATGAAAATTCTGTAATATATAAGAAAATATCCAAACCTGTGTGTCATACAAGAAGATATTTTGAAAAATTTAGGTTACGAAAGATTTTCAGTTCTGAACCGTTAACCACTTATGGCTCACTCAACCAACCACAAAAGCCTCCACAGACCCCCAAAACTTAACTGTCTGTAAAAGTAAACTGACCTACACAAACAAATGACTGTAATTGACAGAAGTTATGTACATTTTATTTATACTGCACATCTGCTAAAATGCAAAACATAAAGACAAAGAAAGGTTTGCTGACCTTTTGACCTTTAGATAAAGAATCTGGTTGTTATATTATACAATATGTGACATTTTGTTGCTTATCCACAACATTCACAGCATTCGACTGTAGATCTGTGTCCACTGTGTATCGAATAACTAGATAGAACACATTGTGGTGTCATAGGGCCCCAGTGATTTAATGGACAATAGAATTCCCTACAGGAAGGTGATGATGAAAATAAAGAATGGGAAATTAAAGGTTTCATATGCTAATTGCTTTTTGTATTTATCTGTTTTTTTTTTTATTTCATTTCAATTTCATTCAGTGTGCATTTTGTAATTTCTCTTTTCAAAACATGGATTAATAAGGATTATCTGTCTTTTAGGGCTTGGCATTTTTACTGTGTTGACTGGAGGAAGTCCACTAGGTCAAAGACTTGTTTATTGTCATGGAAATAGAAACGTTAATTAGGACAAGGGGTGTCAACTACAAGACGGAGAAGGTATATATGATTATAACTTCACACAACCAATGAGAACTTGTTTCGTAGTTTTGGACAATTTGCATACATGATATAATGAAGTTTTTTTTTTCAGTTTATATACCATATTCTCCTTTTGTCCTCAGGATGGAAGCTTCTCTAATGCCAGCTCTCAAGATGTTTGCTCTGCTTGCATATATTCTTATGTCTTGCATATCATGTAAGTAATCTATACATATACTGTACATATTATCATTTAGTTATTTCATATTTTTGTGGCTTTTTGGAAATATTTTTAAATGTTTTAAATATGTTTTATTACAATATTTAAGTTTAAAAATTTGAGTTTAAAAGTTTCATTAAAAAATACATAGTATTTGGTACTTTTTTTGCATTAATGGTAGCAGCACTAGAGCTGATGGTAGTTATTTGAAGCATGATTGCAGAATGAAAGAGCATTATGTGCTTTGGCAGAAGAACATCTGAGTGTGTCTACAAAAGAGTTCACACGATTGTTTACAAATGTGCTTATTTGATTAGTGTCAATAACCTTGAAAAATTCTTCATATTACATCATAAAAAAATAATATATTATTATTATCATCATTATTATTATTATTATTTTTTTTTTTTACATTTTCACTTAAAATTCCAAACCATTGTTTACTAGTTTAATTTACATTAAACTTATATTTTAAAAAAATCCCAAATGTTTATTATGCCTTAGACTCCACTACATGTGTATAGAAAAAAATGATGTAAAATTTTCAACTTCCCTGGACTCATCAGGAGTTTTTTTTTCTGTTTATTTCAGGTGTATCTATGATCCCCAGTGTTTTTCAGCCAAATGTCTCAATCACAGCATCAGTGGGTGGTTCGGTCATCCTGGAATGCCACACAACTGCTGATCTGGTTGTGGCCTGGTTTTGGCTAAAACAAATCCCAGGACAAAAGTTGAACCCTATAGTTTCTACATATTACCAGGAGATAAAACTTCAAGAGGAATTTCTCAATGAATCAAGACTTCAATTCAAAGTTGACGACAAGAAATCTGCATTAATATTCACCAAGATTAACTCCAGAGATGCCGCCTATTATCATTGTGGTGTGCTACTGTATGAGAAGCTGTACTTTGGAGGGGGAACTTATCTGACAGTTAATGGTGAGTGGAAACTTAGAATGTAAGATCTTTGATAGTTTATTTTGATTAAAAGGCTGGTTTTATTATTACTGCTACTGTAATGTATATTATTTTTCATTACAGATGCAAAGCCAGTTAAAATCATTCAGCATCCTGTTTTGGACTCCCATCATGTAGGTGACTCAGTGAATCTTCATTGTACAATCTTTGGTGAGAGTTGTTCAGGAGGGCAGAGTGTCTACTGGCTTAGGTACAAACCAAGAGAGTCCCATTCAGGAATCATTTATACTGATGGAGATAGAAAAGATCAGTGTGAGACGATCTCTGTGACTGGATCAACTGTACAGAGCTGTGTGCACAAAGTCCCCAAAAGCCTCGCCAGTGATGAAATTTATTTTTGCAGTGTGGTCACATGTGGAAAGCTAATCGTTGGAAATGGAACTAAACTGATAGCTGATGGTAAAGCATGCTTTATTGCTCACATACCTATTTATTCGTAATATCCTTTTCATATTATGGCAATAGATTTCCTAAATCAGTACTTAGTTTTCAGGAACTTCCAAAATTAGAAAAAAGAAACAAATATATATTTAGTTATTTCCATTTGGATTGTTAATTAGAATTTTTTTTTTCCCCAGTTGCTCCCCAGAAAACAATGGCCTATATCATCACACTGCTCTCTGCTGTATTAGTGATATCAGTGATAGTGAATATAATCGTGGTGTTGTTATGGAGAAGAGCTACACACAGAGGTACATTTTTATTCAACTTAAAAAATTACAATTTTACATTTTTATCTAAAATCATTTAACAAAAATATAAATATTGCCATTATTATTTATATTATCACCTAAATATATATATATATATATATATATATATATATATATATATATATATATATATATATATATATATATAGTGCTGCTTGAAAATTTGTGAACCCTTTAGAATATTTCCACATAAATATGACCCAAAATATCATCAGCACAACGACTTGTGTGCTTGGGGCCGTCGTCTTGCTGCATGACCCACTTTCTCTCGAGACTCAATTCTCAGACAGAAGTCCTGACATTTTCCTTTAGAATCTGCTGGTATAATTCAGAATTCATTGTATAATGATGGCAATCTGTCCTGGCCCAGATGCATCAAATCAGGCCCAAACCAAGATACTACTATCACCATGTTTCACAGATGGAATATGGTTCTTAGGCCGGAAGGCAGTGTTTTCCTTTCTCAAAACATAATACTTCTCATTTAAACTAAAAAGTTCTATTTTGGTCTCATCCGTCCAATAAGCATTTCTCCAATAGCCCTCTGGTTTGTCCACATAATCTTTGGCAAACTGCAGACAAGCAGCAATGTTCTTTTTTTGAGATCAGTGGCTTTCTCCTTGCAATTCTGCCATGCACACCGTGGTTGTTCAGTGTTCTTCTGATGGTGGACGCATGAACATTAAAGGGATACTCCACCCTAAAATGAAAATTTTGTCATTAATGACTTACCCCATGACGTTCCAAACCTGTAAAAGCTTTGTTTGTCTTCAGAACACAATTTAAGATATTTTGGATGAAAACCGGGAGGTGTGTGACTGTCCCATAGACTGCCAAATAAAGTACACTTGTCCATAAAAGGTATGAAAGTCATTGTCGGAATACTCCATCTGCCATCAGACGTGCAATCTGGGTTATAAGAAGCGACAGGAACACTTTTTGTAAGCGAAGAAAATTGTTTATTCAACACTTCCTTTGTCAACAATCCCCTCAGTCTCTCCATATCACTGTATGCTGCATATGCTCTTCTGTGTCATCTGCGCCAAAAGGATGCGCTGTTTCTACATGTTTCTGCATCCTTGTGGTGCAGATGATACAGAAAAGCATACGCAGCATACGGTGATATGGAGAGACACAAAGGAGACTGTTGACAAAGGAATTGTTGAATAAAGTTGTTGATATTTCTGTTTTGTTCGCTTACAAAAAAAGTTCCCGTCGCTTCATATAACCCAGATTGCACGTCTGATGGCAGATGGAGTATTCTGACGACAACTTTCATACCTTTTCATACCTGAGTCATCCCACTGATTTAAAACATCTCTTAACAGGTGGACTCTAATTTCGCCTTCAAATTAACTGCTAATCCTAGAGACTCACATTCTTTTGCCACTCACAGATATGTAATATTGGTTCATTTTCCAGAAAAACAAACAAACAAAACAAACATGACGAAGTATATATTTTTGTCTCAATTGCTTGATTGGGTTCTATTTGTCATCTTTCATGATTTACATGAAAATCTGATCATCTATTGGGTCATATTAATTAAAAAATATAGAAAATTCTTAAGGGTTCACAAACTTTCAAGCAGCACTGTATATTCACTTTTATCATTTCTTCTAATGATACATTTTTTAGGTGTTGACCATGTTCAATCTTCAGCCCAGGTAAGCTTTATACTTTTACATTATATGTAGCTATGGGGTGAAAGTGCATTAACTTCACCTGTCAAATAAAAATTATGAGCATTAATCATTTAAGATATTTATAAACCATTCAGAACATATATTATATTATACTATATTATATTATATTATATTATATTATATTATATTATATTAGATTATATTAGATTATATTATATTATATTATATTATTTTAAATTATATTATATTATATTATATTATATTATAGAAAACAGTACTAGTATTGTTTAAATTACATAATTCTCTTATTAGACTGCAGACATAAATTATGCATCGCTGAAGTTCCCTCCACACCAGCCTACACGAAAAATGAAAAGGCGTGAAGAGGCAACCTCTGTCGTCTATGCATCTGTCCATCAAACAAGAAGCATAAAACAAGGATCTCCTCATTCTTAATGCTTGTCATTTTTTAAGTGTGAATAACATTGACTTTGGAGAAATGTGTTTTTTTTTTGTCTGCAAAAATTTTAAAAGAATGTCCATCATGTGGAGAATTGGAGCATTCAGCTGCAAGACAGACAAATTTGTATTTTGATCTCAGTACAGTTAAAAGTTGCAAAGTGATAAGGGACAAATGTCTGTTACTGTCTTTTGTAGATTTTTTTATGTTATTGTAAAGGGCAATAGGAGTGTGTGGTCATCATGTTATTCAATGTCTAAATTTTACACATTAAAACACGGGGGGAAAAATTGTGTGTTTACAATAACTTACCATTAAATTCAGCACCATGGAGAGGGGCAAAATTTTTCAAATTAGGAAGAAGAATTTTTTCAGTCCAAACAGCTTGCCATTAAACAAAACAAACAAACAAACGTATTATTAAGAACAAACCAACAATGACCCAAACATGGAAAAATATATAGTAGATGTAGTATATATTTACTAGTATGCAGTATGTATGCAGCATTATACTGAAATGTACTACTAGTCACCTCCAGGTGATGGCAGTCAGATGTCATTAGTGCACGCAAACACAGATTTACAGATAATACTCTTTATTCACTATATAGTAACATCATACAATAGCTTTCATTTGAGAACCTATAATCTTTATACAACACTCTTTCAAATTATTTTCTTCTTCTTTTCTAGACTGCTCTGATGTTTTCGTATCATCATACCATATACTTGTCCCACAATATTGCAGTCATTTTACATTATAGTTCAAATATCATAAAATATTGTTACATATTTATTGAGATTTTTGCATGCTGTCACCCTAAACATCTCTCTAAATTTCATTCATTTGGCCTGCTGGCAAGATTAGATGTCTACTAGTTGCAGCTGTTTACATACTATACTTAGCAACTTACTTCAGGAAAGGGGCAGTAATTTGTGCATGCAGAGAACCAATAGAGTCACATGATGAAGTCATACTGTACCTCAGAGAGCAAACTGATTCATAGACTCAGAACCTCATGTAGACAGAAGTGCAGAAGACCCAGGAAGAAGATAAAATGAATAATAACATCTACATGATACTCTTTCTTTTTCTTCATGAAGTCTGTAAGTACAAAATAATGTGTCATTCAATGATTCTTTTACTAATCATCTACATGTCATCTTTGAAAACTACAAATTTTTTTCCAACAGGTGAACACGATTGCAATGTTGCTCATGTGGATCAGGTTTTAACCGTAAAAGAGGGAGGGGATGTATTGTTACCTTGTCTTATTGTAAATGATCAGGTACACCGAGCACTATGGTATAAACAGGTTCTTGGAGAGAAACCTGTCCTAATAGTGTCATCATATCACCACTCTCAACCAAATGAATTTTCTCCTGACTTGGAAGCAAGTCATCGTTTTCGTGCAGTGAGAAAGGATGATAGTTTTAACTTAACCATCCTGAGAACCTTGAAATCTGATTCAGGCACGTATTTCTGTGGTGTTGCCTTCGCTAACATTTTTTCCTTCAGCACTGGAACTGTTTTGCTGGTTAAAGGTGAGTGTTATAATATTTATACTTTTGATGGACGATTACATTTATTGTCAGTGTTAATTCTTTTTTTCCCCTTATAGGTGCAGACCTCAAACCTGCTGTTATTCAACAGTCTGTGCTTGGTGTTATAAAGCCAGGAAGCAATGTGACTCTGCGGTGCTCAGTAGAAGTGAAGATGTGTGAGAAAGGAATACAACTAGTCTACTGGTACAGACGCAGTTCAGAAACTATCCATCCAGGAATGGTTTATACTCATGGAGACATGAACAATGAGTGTGAGAAGAACTCTGCTGCCTCCTCTCCTATGCAGAGCTGTCTGTACAAACTCCCCAAGATGAATGTTAGTCTCTCTGATGCTGGAATATACTACTGTGCTGTGGTAATTTGTGATGAAGTTTTATTTGGAAATGGCACAACATTGGTCATTGAAGGTAAGTGCATTATGTTTGAGTAGTATTATTTTTTAACAGACACATTTTTATCCGAAGTGACTTGCAAAGTAGAAATATCGCAAGCAATTTACTATATGAGAAATATACATAATACCAAGCTTCTAAGATGAGATAGATTAGTCAAAATCCTTTTTTCTTTTGTTATTATTATTATTATTATTATTATTATTATTATTATTATTATTGTGTTTTTGTTCGTTGAACTTTCTGTATTCAGATGTGTGACTTAACTCTTTAGAAACTTCTAACACTTCTTCTACTACTAATATATATATAATATAGTATACAAAGTCTCTTAATCTTAAGAAACTTTTGCATTTTAGCTTTAAATTTAAATAGATTTTAAATTGGCCAATACAATCAAATAAACATCAAACATAAATGTCATGCTCTATATAATAATATCCATGCAGGATTATAAGTTATAATTTAATTCAACATGCAATAAGTTATGTACAGTAGTATGTGTAGTACTGTATATGTTTGAACAGTGACAAATAGTTGGTATCAAACTTAATTTGACAAAATATTTTTGAACCCACTCTCTAAATTCATAAACTTGCACAATGTTTCTTGTGTTTCAGATGAATTTAATAGTGAGAGGATGCCATATTTTATAATAATTGGCCTTGCCGTGCTGTGTACAGTCAGTTTTACCATAAATATTTTGCTCTGTATACCATTGAGAAGAAAAGGTAAGACCACGTTTCTTCTCAATTTTTGCAATCTTTCAGTTTAAGCAGTTTTATTATTATTATTATTATTATTATTGTCAAACCTAATCCTGGAAAGAACAGTTATGTGATAGAAAATGCAATACTGTGTTCAAACAAACAGAACAATGTAACTCTTCTCATAATGCTTTATTTGACTTCTAACAGATAGAACACCTCAACAAATCCAGACTACCAATGACGATACAACAAGAGTTCAGGTTTGGACAATCAGATGTGTAAATAACAGTTAACTCTCGTAACTTAATATAGAGTGCTGAAAAAAAATTAAGAGTCTCCTAATTCTTTCTTCTAGTACCGCAACACAGATGACATTAACTATGCTGCTCTGGACCTTTCCACTAAAAGAGGTCAGAGAAAAAGGCCCTTAGAGGAGACAACATACTCTGTACCGACATTGCGAGACAAGATCTGACACTTGTAGCTGATGATCATCTAATCGTACCATAATATTTAACATAATATCAAACTCCAGGAGTGCATTAGTAATATTCCCTATTTGTGTCTCTAATGATAGAAACTGGCTATGCACGTCTGTGCTTATTCTGCATCGTGGTAAACGTGTTTTTTTTTTTTTTTTCAAGAAATGCTGTGAGTGTTAACAATAACACTTCTGGGAGCTGACGTGCAAAATTATATATAAAAGCATAACCACATCCTGTAAAGATGTTACTAGATGTGAAAGCACTGTGTTCATCAGCTTAAATAAACCTCTCGACTAATTAGATTTAGGTCAACCTTCTAATTCGGTTATTCATCTCTAACACAATATGGTTACTTCCTCTATTACAGAGCATGCCATGTTGAATAGTGTATCCCATAATGCAATACACTTTATTTGACCTTCCATTTCCAGTGTTAGAAATGTAATAGAAAAAATATCAAATATAATATTTGAACATATACTTTAATCATTATTTGATCAGACAGACAAGAATTTAATTTTACAGGATGTGTTTGAGTAAAACAGGAAATTCAGTGTGGGGAAAAAAGCAGGCCGGGACTTGATTTCACAGATCACAAAAAATGGTAGAAAAGTGGTAGAAAAAGTTGTAGAAAATTGTAGGTTTTTTGTTTCAGTGAAAGACTTGAAAAATAAGAGACTGGTGATTTTTTTTCTGGTGATTTTTTTTTCTCTTTTTTTCCCCTTTTTCTCGGAAAAACTTGCATGGATGAATCGTGCATTAAAAATGGTCAGTTTTGATTCATGTTGACTGGATGTTTTAACAAAATTTTAACTGTTTCAAATTTCCAAGATGACAACTGGATGCCATTTGCTGAAACATGCAATATGATGAGGTCATGTGATAACATTGTGGCATACTACTGTTATAAGCGACCAGGTGATGGCAGTGAGAGATCACAAATAGAGAAAAGCAGACAAAGATATTTTTATCTTGATTTTCAGCATATTATGCTTATGTAAATTCACTTACACAATATTCTTTCATCGTTCATCATGCAAATTATTTAATATAAAGACTTACAGTAGCAACACTTCATTTGCATTCATTTGAATATTTAAACACACCTGTCATTTATGTTCATGACTCCTCAACCTTTTACAATATAAATATACTGTAATTTCTTTCAGGGTTTAAAATCATGGGTTTGTAGTCCAAATCTTGAAATACTGTAAATGTTAAGCAGTTTCCACTAAGAAATTTCAAGTGGATCTTTTTGTTGTTGTTTGTTTCACCACCACTTAATATGTATCAACATCAGTGATGCATTTGCTGTAAAGTGTGATATTTTCATCAAAATATTTTAAGATTAAACTGAGTTTTTTATGTGTGTTTGTGAGTTCACGTATGTCAGCTATTGGCCCTTCTCTGACATGTACTATAAAGGGGATTTTTCCTTTGTCTGATGTAGAAGCTTATCAGTGTAAAGAGTTTATACAATGCTAGTTATTTTAAATATGTATAGCTCCATTTATACTTTGTTTAATCCTGATTGAGGTTATACATCAGAATAGATACTTTACAAATCATTAAAGATTTTATGATAATGTGCCACAAGTTAAACAAGGAAATGGCCAATGACATTTCAGCTCAGAGAGCCAATGCAATGATGTGATGATGCCTCCACTCAAAGCAGAGGAAAGGTTTCAGAGAATCTAAGGTTGAGCACTGAAGGTCATCTGAAAATGTATGTCAATCTCTTCATTGTATGTGTTCTCTTTTATAAACCGTGTAAGTACAATACTACAACAGTAATGGTTTCACAAGTTTTTCTTGAACCTTCTTTGCTTTTTATTGTGTCGCTTATGTTTCAACAAATGTCTTCGCATTATTTTACAGCAATGCACTATTCTGAAAGTATTCTGCAGATGGAAGATGTTGCAGTTCAAGTAGGTGATGATGTGACATTTCACTGCTTTCACCCAAAAGACCAACTGAATAGAGTTATGTGGTTCAAACAGACTCTGGGCGAGAGACCTGTTCTTGTAGCCTCTTCGTACCACTGGACTCAAAAAAGTATACTTTATGATGATTTTGAAAAGTCAATGCGCTTTAGAGTAGGTGCAGGGATTGGCAGCTTTAATTTGACTATTCAAGAAACTGCACAATCCGATTCAGCTACATATTACTGTGCTGTTTCTTTTTCTAATGTTGTCTACTTTGGAGCAGGAACTAATCTAGTGCTTAGAGGTGAGTGATCAAAATTTAGACTAACTCTTTATGAAATCAGTAATGTTTTACAGTATCAAATTCATGATATTTCTTCAGCAGGTTCTAAATCCAACAGGAGTCATATTCTACAGCAGCCTCACCCTGAAATAACATTGTCAGGTGGAAATGTAACTCTACTATGTACAATCCAAAATGAACAAGAGAGTTGTAGAGGTGATCACAAAGTCTACTGGTTCAAACACGGTTTAGGAAAATCCCATTCAGGAATCATTTACACTCAAGGAAGTTGTAAAAACAGCTCAGTTTCTCCTACCAAGAGCTGTGTCTACAGTCTCTCTTTGAGAAACATCAAGCCCTCTGATGATGGGACTTACTACTGTGCTGTGGTCACATGTAAGGAAATTCTATTTGGAAATGGAATTAATCTGGTTTCTTATGGTAAGTGTGTTAAATACAATTTATAACAAGTTATGTACATCTTAAGCAGCCATTTTACTGTTGTGACCCAGTATTTTTAGTGAGCGTCTAGTGTATTGTACGATGCCAAGACAAAACCTTTTGACATCTAACACTGTGTAGTATAACACACAGAGTTCCTTAGTGTTCATAAAGTGTTTGAAACATGTTGTCCATCTGCAATATTGAATTTCCGTTGATGCAAAATTAATCGCTACTTCTTTAATTGCATGCTGCATGTAGATCCACCACGCAGCATGTGGTGCATTCAAGTTATGTGTTACTTGTTTCAGATGAACATAAAGGCCAACACATAAAGATCTACATTCTAATTGGCCTTGCAGCACTGCTGACTGTAAGCTTCATCAGTAATATTCTACTTTGCATAAAAAAGATGAAAGGTAACAGCTCACTTGAATGTATATATATATATATATATATACATTAATACATCATATTATATATATATATATATATATATATATATATATATATATATATATATATATATATATACAATACATCATATTAAATACATTAAGATATACATTAAGGTGAAAACATTTTATTAAATTTCATATAAATGTATTATTCTAAATAATATATTAATAAAATTAACATAATTCCTTTTAACCTGCATGGCAAAATATCAATGCCATTTTAAAGTACTAAAAATCATCCAATATTTTATCTTATAACAGGCAACACATCTCAACACGTTCATGCTACAGATAATATAGTGTCAAGTGTACAGGTTTGTATTACATGGACAGATAAAATGATACGTTAAAAGTCAAGTATTTAGACAACTTTGGTTTAGATGATGTACATCACTTAATGTAAACGTTTATTAAATATATATATCTTTTATTTTAGTACCACAGGACCTCCGATTTGAATTATGCTGCCTTAAAATTCACAAGGCAGAGCTCAAGACAGCAGCGAGAGGAGAGACAAAGACTGACGGAGTACTCTGGACTGAAATGTAAAAACTCTGTATTGTAATACTGAATATATATAGTTGCTAATATTGTTTGCTAACCAGAGCCACTTTGATGAATCATAATTGACATTGTTATGTTCTGAATAAAATATTAAACTTAAATGTTTACAATTAGTCTCTTTATTCTCATTATCTCATGCTTACTGTGCTTTGATGTTGATGTTGTACTGTATGTGAATAAAGTGTTATTTGAGCAATTTGCCATGTTTTTTTCCTGCCATAAAACCCCCCGTGCTCTTTGTATTTCATTTTCAGATACCATTGCAACATGATTAGTGATAAAAACACACAATTATGCTATTTTTATTTGTTGTGAATGTGAATGGTGACAGGATCTAATTTAACGTTTGATAAGATCTACACCACAAACCACAAGGTCTAACCCCAGGTTATACACCAGTACTGTGCCAAGATTTAATCAGTTGATCAAAATACACAAAAGAGCTTTAGACAGTCTTCTTCCATTCAATATGCATGAGACTGTCTGCAGTAACTTTGGCCTGTTTGACACCCACTCAGCCCCCTCTGTCTCTCCTCACTGTGTGGCACAAGCTTTACTCATGATTAAAATCAGAGACAGAAGAAAACATTACTCCCACCCGGAAAATCTCTTAATTTCATTAAAGTCCAGCAGAAAAGTAAGAGAAGATGAACTCTAATGGAACGCAGTCTGGCTAAACATAAGAGTCAAACTAAAAAAGGGGCTGTGTGAGTGAATGACATCATATCCTGCTGAGTGAGTGACAGGAAAAACCTGCTTAGTGTAGAGTTAAAACTTCTGAGGTGAACATCAGCGGATGAGCTTTGTATCTTATATACTTGGATCAAAATACATCTTTAATGCACAATTTAAATATGTCATAAATCTTGTAATTATTAATTATTTAGAGTATAATTATTTTACTTAACTGGATATTTGTAATTTTTTACACATAATGTATAACTGTATTTTGAATTTTAGATTGTTTGTTGGTAATATTTTTTTATAGAGCTGCTGCTCAACACTATGCAGTAATGTTATTGTGTAATGTCCCTGTGAAATAAACACACACAAACAAACACACAAATGTTTTTTTTTTAATGTTTTATGGGGACTCTACATAGACGTAATAATTTTTATACTGTACAAATGGTATTTTCTATCCCTTTACCCTAACCCTACCCCTCATGTTTTTTAAAACTATTTTAATTAGGAATACTCAAGAAATAGCTCATAAGACACATTTATGTTGTTATACTAGTGTAATACCCATGTCATTACACAAATTTGTGTCCCCCCCCACACACACACACGTATAATTAGAATAAGTAACAAATATATATTTTTAAAAATGATAAAAATGAAATGTGACAAAGTGAAAATGGATCAGCACCTTTGCTCTCAGTTTGAGCATGAACATGCATCATGGTTTAAGTATAGTTTCCACCCGCAAGACAAGACCCATTTATTTTTTCTTTCACAACTCTTGCTGCATCAAAACCACACACACACACACACACACACACACACACACACACACACACACACACACACACACACACCCACACACACACACACACACAAAGCCAACGTTTGTCTTCACATCCCTTTCCATTACCAAAAACACAAACAGCCCACCCTACTTCAAAAAAAAAAAAAAAAAAAAAAAAAAAATTCCAAGAAGTAACTGAGACCTTACTGGACAGTTTTACTTCTTACATATCAATACAGATATTTCTTGTGTGTGTGTCCCCAATTATTGTGTGTACATAAATATATTACTAACAGCTATTGAACTCAATCTTTTTATCAATTTTTTTTTTCTTTCAGTTAGCACAAGTTTCGTATTTCATTCTGAAACTAATTGGTCATAGGCCTCACTGATCTGAGCTTATGCCCCTCAGTTTTTGAGTGAGCCAAAATTATCCACAAATAATGCTTATTTTTACTGATGTGCATAAGCTCAGATCAGTGAGGCCTATGACCAATCAGTACCAAAAAGAAATACAATTACTAATTAAAAGACATTAAAAAAAAGAAGCTGGCAAAAGGATTGAATCCAAGATAAAGATAAAGTGGCACGAGAGATTTACAAGCCACAACCGGGTGACAACAACACCAATTTAAGTAAATGATTTCCAGCACAGCACAAGTGTTAAATACGTACATAAGAAAATATGTACGGTGCATACATTTCATCATAGCTCATCAATTAAATGTAAATCTTAAATTTTAACGCTTAACATTTTTCAAATATACTTATTCTGCTCCCCCTGCTGCTGAAAACAGGAAGAACTGACAAGAAGAGCAAAATGACACAATGCGAATTAGAATATTACACAACAGATATGAAATCGATTGTAAGAGCTTGAAATTTTCTGGTTGCTTTGATATATTTTCACAACTTCAATAGAAATGATCGATGCTAGAGTCTGTTTTATATAGTTATGGACAGTTTCTATTTTATCACACCAATAACACTGAAAGTTAATTCCTTAAATGTATGTACATTTCTAAATATAATATTTTAATTAGTGTTTATGTTTTTTAAAACTATCTTTAAAGAGGTAATATATGTATTTTCTGTATTAAACATATAATATATACTTAATATATACATATAACATCTGACAAATGCATAAGGATATGCCATATTTTATAATTATTATTTTCATTATTGTTTTTAATATTATGTGTTATTTAGCATTACAGTGGAAAACAGAGCAGAGCGATCAGCAACCTCATTTAAGAGTTCACAGTGCAGACTGCTGATCTCTGTGTTGTGTTTGTGGTCAGCGCATGAAAGTCAAAACAGAATGGAAAGATTAAGCAGTCTTCAGTAGAGCTCAATCTTAGTGGTCAAAAGTTTCCACACAGCGTATGATGATGCTAAAAAAAGAGAAGGTGTCAGAAGCAGTCACATGCATTTACACCAGCTTAGACTTCATCACTACCACTTGTGAAAGCCTGAGACTGAGCTACAAAGGCATTTGATTTCAAGTGTAACTTTTGTTCTCATAGGACACTGCTCTAGTTGAACAACGGTTTACAGTTTCCAAAAATACAGTTTAGCCTGCTCATGCAAACACATGTAGAACCTCATGTTCTGATGTGCATGTTCATTGTTTGTCTAAATTATAGTTTAGATCAACATGCTCCTGTCTTAGTGTTATGTGTCTGTCTATGGCAGGACAAAAATAGACATGAAATACAGAAAAATGTATGTGCATAAAGGGTTTAATTATAAAGATGAAATACAATATGTAATTTCCATATAAAATTTAAAATAATAATAATAATGTCAGACGGTTTTATGTTCAGACAAATAAGTCCTACCTCAAACTCACACAATCGGTTAAGCCAACATTACTGTGTCGAGCTACATCATAATGCTCAAAAAACACTGTTTAAAGCAATGTTTAGATAACACCACAGAGCCATGGTGTTTCAAAATAAACTACCAATAGTTAATGATACTTAAAGTTAACATTACTTAAAGTTGTCTAAATATTAACTTTAATAAGAGACTTTAACATATTTATTATGTTGCAAGTATTTTAAAAAGTACTTTACCACTGAAAAACTCACACGCTTCTCCTTTAAGTTGTGGTGCAAGAGCCTAAGTTTAGTAATAAAATAGATTCAAACCACAGGCCCATTAAATATTTGAAAATATAATATAACATAATATACTAGCAATATACTGAATATAAAAATATACAAATGATGTTTATTGGTGATTACTTCTATTGCAGAATGAAGAGGTTATAAAGGCAGTATCAACATTGGCCCATTAATGGAAGCTAAACAAAGATGATCATATGAAATGTGATGTACAACATAATGATATCATATTTAATTTATTTATTACACTATTTATGGTGCATCAAAATATGATATTGCTTTTTTGCCTACAAATCAGCACAAAATCCAAGAATTGTATAGTTTCAGGACCATGGACAGGGATTTTCTGTGCCAAAGGTTGCAGTGCATTTTAATTTATATATGGCCTGAATCAAACTAATGATATTCAAAAAATAATAAAACATTTTTAGAGGATGACAATTAAATATTGCACAATTTAACTTTATTTGTCTGTGTAGTATGTAAATTCATGCTTTATAATAATTTTAGTTTGATAAAATAAAATGCACTTTTCTGGAAAAAAGGGAAATACTACATGGATATTCTACAATGAATATTCCACATGGATTATCCTTTTTTTTTTTGTCTACATAATTCATTTAATGTGTGGGTTGAAAGCGCTGCACGTAAAACTGTGTCAAGTTCAGGAAATGGGTGATGATTTGCTGACAAACAGAATCATGTGATCTTAAGGTATCTTAAGTGTATATAACAGTTAACGCTGTGTGAGCTACTTTTTGTTTTTTAGCCTGAGCACAGAATGATCTGGATGACGATAAAATGGACAGACAACTTTGGGTGACGATCTTCCTCTTATATGAAGTCTGTAAGTGCCATTTCAATAATATTCATATATATTTAACAAACAAGGTATGGCTTTTCTTAAGATCATCAAAATGTTACAAATGATATTTGTAATCTATTAACAGTTAAGATAATATATGGAGACATTATACAACTGGACCCAGTTGTATCAGTTCATGAAGGAGATCCTGTGGTTTTGTCCTGCTTTTTTACAACAAAACAATTAAGCATGGCACTGTGGTACAAGCAAGTCACTGGAGAAGAACCACGTCTCATTACTTCCTCTGTTCTCCGTTCATCAAAAAGCCAGTTTTACAATGATTTTGACAGTAATCATTTTGATGTGTTAAGAGGGACTGATAGTTTTAATCTGACAATTGTGAAGACTGTACAATCAGATTGGGGCACCTACTACTGTGCTTTCTCTTTCTCTAACATCATTACATTTGGAAATGGCACTCATTTGGTTATTAAAGGTGAGTCAGTGCATACCGCTTTCATATTAATGTTTTTATTACGATGATAATATGGAAAAAAACAACTATTTATACAAAACATCATTCATTATAGGAAAAAAAATAAACAAAACCATCACAATAAAGCAACCAAATAAAGAATCAGTTAAATCAGGGGTAAATGTTCCTCTGCAATGTTCAATCCAAAATGAGTTAGAAAGACTTGGAGGTGAACATCGTCTCTGCTGGTTCAAACACGGATCAGGAGAATCACCTCCAGGATCCATTTATGTTCATGGAAACACAAATGATGGATGTGTGGGGAGATCTGAAGCTGACTGTCTTTCACCGACCTGCATGTACAACCTCCCAAAGAAAATTTTCAGTTCCTCACAAACGGGAACTTACTGTGCACTGGCCACATGTGGGGAGATTTTATTTGGAAATGTTTCTAAACACACTCCTGGTAAGTGTGAGCATTTTATTATATCTTTACTACTTATATTTGGAAATATGTTTTTATAGTCAAGAGTCAAAAGAAGAGTTGGTAGAGTTCTATGGCAGAAAATACATACCTAATAATGTCATAAAAAAAGAACTAAACAGATAACTAAAATAATATAAATTCGAATCACTTTTGAATGTATATTCTTCTACAATGTTGGATATGAATTAAAATGTAATATAATGTCGTCACTTTTTCAACATAATATTGACAAAGTGAATAATGATTAAATAAAAAAAATTATATTTTGGATATTTTATTTTGTTTTATTTTATCTTTTCCAAAATACCTGTGTGATTTATTTATTTATTTATTTAGACAACTTTGAGAGTCAGAACATACTATTATTCATTCAAATCGGCCTTGCAGCACTACTGGCAATAAGTTTTACCATCAACATTCTGCTTTGTTGCATGAGGAAAAATGGTAAGTATTTATATGAATTTATACAGTCTTCTATAAAATAGCCTAATTTATATTAATATTATATTGTAAAAAATGCCTGATCAATAGTTTAATAGAAATTATATTAATTCTGTAATATTCTGTAATATTTAATTTTTTCATTTTAGGCCATATGTAAGCGATGACTATTCTCTCTTTTAAAAATTAATTCACATACTATTAAATCTCTTTTCAAAACAGGGAGACAATCTCAACAGATACAGACTACTAATGATGATGATGTGTTAATGAATAAGGTAATTATAAAAAAGAAACCATTGATAAGACCTATAATGACTAATATGATAAAATATGACTGTAATATGTTATCTGACTGTGGAAAATAGTTTTTTTTTTTTTTTTAGAACATGGAGATCACTTACACTACTGTACAAATGAGTACAGTGAGAGTGAAGGAGAGAGCCGTCCTGAGGACACACTGTATTCTGGTTTAGCATGTCAACAGAAAAGCTGAAAACTATTTTAGTTTTTATATATATATATATATATATATATATATATATATATATATATATATATATATTACTATACTTGCAGACATACATTTATTTTACTCTTGAAAATTTGTCTGCTTTGCTTTTTTGAAAGTATTCGTACTTGAGAAAGTCTATTTTATTTAGATTTTTCTGCCACTAGTATAGCGACATAAAACAGCAAAAGAACACTATACAATGTACAGAGATTGAAAAAATAAATATAAAAAAAAATAAAAAAAAAAAAAAAAAAAATGTCATATGATCTGCTCTGACTTTCCAATGACCTGCTATTGTCCAGAAATCATTTATGTTTGTACATATTTAATTTAGTACATATGTTTGTATGTGTGTGAGGCCATATACATAAAAAAGGTAAAGAAATATGCTTTGGAAAATAAAGATATAGTACAACAGTCTTTTAATTTAATTTTCTCACAAATTACTATGGCAACAGTAACACCACAAGGGCACTTTTCTCAGTTTTCAACACATTTTCCCCAATACATCACACAATGAATCAATGAATGTTACAAGACATTGAAATAATGATATCATAGTACAATATTTTGCTAATATAGTACAGTATTTTACTAATGCTGTATATAAGAAGTATTTGAATATGAAAAAAAAAACCTTCTTCCTCACTGCCATTATATTTATATGATTTAAATGAAAACATGTCCTTTTAGAATTCTCACACAAAAAAATGTTGTGTTGCACAATCAATAATCAATACAAACAAACAATCAATACTGACTGAGGCAAAAATAAAAATAAAATAAAACTGACATTACCTTCTCAATGCACAGATGCTTGTTCAGATTAAAGTAAACAGATCTAAACTAACTGATCATGAACCAACATCCAAAAACCACAAGGTGGCAGCAGAGACTATTAGTGCTAGGGGTCAACATGACCTTAGTTACATTTATTGGTTTGCAAGTATCTATTTAGTTTATATCCATGCCAGATTTGTAGTATTTAGACAGAGATCAATATAGTATAATGCAGATAATATAGTATCCAATGCAGAAATTTTAGAAAACAGGGGTGAACACAGTGGCTTTGTGGTGAATAAATAAGGCCATCAAAATATGATCTAACACAAGATAGGCTAAAGGACAACTTCTAGAAACTCTCAAAAAACAGAGCTGACATTAACAGATAACATCTTTACATCATATCGACATTTCACATAGTAATTATTTGACACTGAATCATTAATTAAATCTTTTTATTTATCAGATCTATTAAAAAAAAAACAGTTACTGTATATGAGGCACTATAGGCAAAGGCTAAGGAAACTAAAGGTTGTGTTTGGAAATTAATTCAGTGTTGGGTGTAAAATGCTCACATACCCACTGTGTACCTTTGAATTTGAATGGTCTTGAAAAACAAAAATACCATTTCCAGAAAATAATGCATATAGCACGTTTGTTTGTATCTTAGCATAGTGCATGATTCTAATCTGTGGTTTCAACTGTGGTGTATGCAGAACTGTGTCAGGCCCAGGAAATGGCTGATAGCGCTAACTGAACACAATCATATGACAGTGCCGTACTTCAAGGTGTATGTTTTACAACATTATATAACTTGACTGATGATTGTCTCTTCTCAGCCTGAAGAAGAAAATGGAGAAACAACTTTGTGTGAT
The DNA here is from genome assembly GCF_018340385.1 of Cyprinus carpio. Taxonomy (NCBI): domain Eukaryota; kingdom Metazoa; phylum Chordata; class Actinopteri; order Cypriniformes; family Cyprinidae; genus Cyprinus; species Cyprinus carpio. Next base: position 10,683,410 of record NC_056578.1, on the reverse strand, counting down.
GGTTTTACTCTTAACTGAAGTGTGTAAGTGTGTATATTTCAATAATTCCAATTATATTTTTTTCATTAATTCCATTCAAACTTGTTCTGAAATCAATGTTTCAGATCGTTGTTTTTTAGTTGTTTTAATTGACGTACAACGTTAATTCTTGTACAGTGGTGGGACAGATTATACAACTGGACCCAGTTGTATCAGTTCATGAAGGAGATCCTGTGGTTTTGTCCTGCTTTATTACAACAAAACAATTCAGCATGGCACTGTGGTACAAGCAAGTCACTGGAGAAGAACCACGTCTCATTACTTCCTCTGTTCTCCGTTCATCAAAAAGCCAATTTTACAATGAATTTGACAGTAATGATTTTGATGTGTTAAGAGGGACTGATAGTTTTAATCTGACAATTGTGAAGACTGTACAATCAGATTTGGGCACGTACTACTGTGCTTTCTCTTTTTCTAATATCATTACATTTGGAAATGGCACTCATTTGGTTATTAAAGGTGAGTCAGTGCATGCCACTTTCATATTAATGTTTTTATTATGATGATATGGAAAAAACAGCTATTTATACAAAACATCATCTATTATAGGAGCAAAAATCAGCAAACCCATGAGTCTAAAGCTGCCCAAGATTGAATTAGTTAAATCCGGGGTTAAAGTTCCTCTGCAATGTTCAATCCAAAATGAGTTAGAAAGACTTGGAGGTGAACATCGTCTCTACTGGTTCAAACACGGATCAGGAGAATCACCTCCAGGATCCATTTATGTTCATAAAAAAACAAATGAATGATTTATAACAGAACCTAACCTTACTTCACCTAACCGAACTTAAAACACAACAAAGAAAAGAAATTGTTCAGTTCCTCACAAATGGGAACTTACTGTGCACTGGCCACATGTGGGGAGATTTTATTTGGAAATGTTTCTAAACACAATCCTGGTAAGTGTGAGCATTTAAACATTTCTGACAAATTCTTTATATTTTATATTTCCAAATTGTTCTTTCTAAATATTTGTGTATACAATCCTTGATATATATCAAATATTACTCCTCATGGTTTAGACTTCAAGAGCCAGAACACAGACTTATTCTTTTTAGTTGGCCTTACGGTGCTCTTGACATCAAACATTACCATCAATATTCTTCTGTGTTGCATGAGTAGAAATGGTAAGTGTTTGTTTGAATTCATCTAGTCTTGCTTCTACAAACAACAGTGTGTTACAGCATACAGTAGTACTTTTTCAAAGAGAGGTGTAAAATGTACAGCATGCTAGAATTTATTTTAATATAATATTTCCTTCAAAATGTGCTATATTAGAACATTTCTGTTTAAGTCATGTGAGGGCTGACCATTGTGTCATTTATTACAGAGACTATTAATGCAACAGAAAGCAAATATAAGCAAATCCAGACTACGGATGATGATGTGTCAGTAACTGAGGTTTGTCAAATTAAACTCTCCAGATTTTAAACCACTTATGATATATTTATTATATGGAACAATAAATTATATTGTCTGGAATGTTCTTTTTCTTGTAGTATGAGGAAGTGAACTTTTGGTCCTCACCCATCATCGCCAAATGCTCAAAGAGCTGAAAGAAACACCAGCTTTAAGGACATATGATATTCGGGTTTGACATATCAAGACCATGGAAAAACATTATTGTATATTAGCTCATATTAGTCATTAATAACTATCATCTTATTTGAGTAATTCTGCTAATTATTTTTGATCAACAAATTCTGTTTAAGTAGTTACTAATATGCTGTACTGTATATACTGTAATAACTGAAAAACAATATCTTCCACAATGTTGAATTGCATAATTAGATAATCATTTTCGTTTGCTTTGCTCATATAATAAACAGTAATGGCTATTACAATTTACACTGAAAAATTCTTTAGACTCTATTTCTACCATAGTCTCAGCCTAAGACATAACGTCCACGGGCCACTGGCTGAACGTACTATGATGCATACACCACAAAAAATTGGAAACACTTCAGGAGTCGTTTGAAGTTTGAAGTCGTAATCTGAATTCATTTATTTGAAGTCATACCCTACGTTCCATTCGGAAGGGCTCATCCCTATGCCCTAATTCCTTCAAAGGGTTTACCATACGGAGTGAGAGCTTCGAAGGGTTGAAGGGTGTAGGGGACCAAACAACTGTTTCTTGAAGTGCCCTTCTGCGTCATCATCATGTGCCGACACGGAATTCATTCATTTCATTCAATAATCCATTCAAAGGATCATGGGAGCCTGAAGTGTCCATCAGTTGTACCCTTCGAAATCCTTCATTCCGAAGGGCCCTTTAAGGGGGCTAGTTTTGAGCACTTCGGTCTGGAACGACCCTTCAATGTGGCGGCCATGATTGTTTTAACTCTGAAGTGCCCTTCGGAGGGCGATATATCCCATTTGGAACGCACCGATAATTTGATTTCTACAGGACTTCTGGGAGACGTGTGTGTCACGTTCTAATATTCCGCCTGGAAACAAAGATTCTGTGATGCCAAACCCCCTCACGGAAGAAGAAAAAAGCTGTCACGTTTACAGCTGTGACAATGAGCGCTTATCAGGATAAACTAAATGCTGGATTTTCAAAAGTATGTGAAATATGCAAAGTTCACAGCATAGACTCTTTAGAATGCGTCCTGGTCTGTTATTGTGGGGACATTTCTATGTGACACAAAACGAAATGTGATTGGTTGGTTTACCTGTCAGTCATATGGCCTCTGATGTCCTGGTACTTTTCGATTTAAGTGCTGTATTCAACACAGATGAGCATGATGTTCTTTTGGGCAAGTTGTGGGCAGCAGAGGTACTGCTCTAAAAAGGTGTCAATCATATCTTAAAAACAAAAGCTACAGGAGAATTCCACTCAGCTGTTGTTCCCCATGTGGTGTCCCCCAGGGCTCTATTTTGACCCCCATCTTGTTTTCTCTCTATGCTTCCATTAGGCTCTATCTTTTTGAAAAGCATGGCTTGTATTATCATTGTTATGCGGATGATACACAAATGCAGAAGCACAAGAATGGCTTGGACTCTCTTGTTGAATGCCTTTCTGATATTAAAGCCTGGATGTCTTTAAATTTTCAGTAAAATTTAGTAAAAAAATAAATAAATAAAAAAAAATAAAAGAGAGAGAGCATTGTGTTTGACCCTTCATAAGCCCCTAAACCTTCTCATTTAAAATGGTGTTTTTTGGTTAAATCATGTGTGAAAAACTTGTGAGTCTTATTCATGGCCGTAACCAGGCTTCAAAAATTAGTGAGGTGTACTAGTGTCTGTGTACTAGTGTCAAATGCTACTGTTTTGACAGCGTCGATAACATTTCTGACCGAATGTGTTATCCTGTAAGCAATAACCTGTCCATGGGCTTTTTCTGTCAGTTTGAGTGCTGATGATGCAGTTTTGCCAGATATTGCTATTAAAACAAAAATAAAAAAAACGAAAAATAAATACAAAAAAAAAACTAAAAAATTATTTCAAATCTTTTTCAAATAAGATAATATAAAGATATTGCTGACCCTAAACTGCAACGTCCTAATTTATTAACCTTCTAAAGTGTCAAATTAAGTGGAAAAGACAAGTCCAAAAACGCTTATAATAGCTGGATCTGGCAACAGGAGGCTGCGCCAGCGCCAGCGCCCGCGCCCTCACTCACAACTTCAAGAAGTCTTGTTCACTCCTGCAGCGTCTCGCAGCGAGCATTTTCATACCACGGACGCTAAACAGTCCTGCAAACTGTCTAAACTGATTTATACATGTCATGCAGGCATTCATATGAGGAGTTTTACAAGCAAATTAGTCATTCAAAAAACAAATTTTATTTCTGAACATGAAAAATTTTAGAGGTCCCGACCCCTGTGACCTCATAGCTGGCTACGGGCCTGGTCTTATTTGATATCGAAATTTGATGAGCAAATTACCATTACCAGAAAAAAAGTATTTTCTCTCTTTCAAGAGCTTCATGTTTTTATTTTTTCTAAACTGTTGTAGCCTAATTCCCTGTATCTGGGAATAAACAAAAAATACCTAAAGCACCTAAAAACTAAAGTGATGTGACAAGTAGCCAAGTATAGTAACCAATATTTGGAATTTGTGCTCTGCAATTAACCCATCCAGTGCTCACACAATGCAGTGAGTGAGTAAACACACACACACGCACGCACGCACGCACGCACACACACACACACACACTCCCAGAGCAGAGGGCAGCAATTTTTTTTTTTTGCATTTGGGTTATTAGGTACTTTACAGTTTACAGATGGTTGCCCACAAAATATGGCCAAAAGACTTTTAACTGATGTGCGCATACGTGAACATATCACTCCTGTTTTAGTTTAACCAGATAAAAACAACAACAACAATAGCAGCAGCAAATGACTGGCAATATTCTTGCACCACTCGGTGGCAGTAGAGACCATGAATTCGTCATTCAGCTGGTCAGCAAGTTTCAGACATACTCCGTTTGCATCAGAGGTAGCACAGGCTGTTGTGCTTTCACATAAGACATGTTTACAGTGAGTAACAATGTTTTACACTTATACCCTTTGCAGTGCGTATTTGTTCCGTGCCGAAGTTAACAAAGTGCGTTCTGCACGAGTCTATTTTTGCTGTGCTGGACGCGCTGAATAGCACATTGTTCGTGGTGAAAATGAATACGGATTGAAATGAATTTGTACCAGTTTTACTCTATATTTTACAACAACACCAGGAACATATTATCTGAGTAAGTAAATTCATAAATAAGTAAACAAACCATGCTATTACCACAATCAGTTTGTCTTAGTCCTCAGTGTGAATTCTTGTGAATAGCAAACACAATATAACAATGCACATGAACATAGGATATGCACACGACATGCTGCATGCACATATATATTTATTATCATGTAGAAGATACAAATGAAGCACACACATGCAAGATTCATAAGGAGACTGTAAAATGGAACATATCATAACATGAAGTTCCAAAGCTGCCAAGAAAAGAACAGTCCAACATAGGCCTACATGCATGGATCCACAAAAACATGGGCACACAAACACACACTACCTTTCTTTCCCACAATTATTCATATCATTACTAAGCCAAACAAACTCATATATCTAACAAGATACAGTACTAAGCCTAAATAGCACAGTATTTAAACATTTAAAGACATTTAAATATGTCACCTATAGCGATTGTTTTGCAATCCATATTTTGATGACACTGTTAACTACTGTTATTTGAACTAAAAAAACTTTCAGAGCATGCCTTTTTAACATTAATTTCATGGAAAATCCTAGACACGATCCATGTTAGCATTATAGATTCAACTTTGAATCCATGTTAGCATTATAGATTCACTTGTAATTGCTGCCAAATTCAAACAAAAATCACAGTGGTGTCAGACTCAGCAGTGATAAATTCATTGCACTTTACATTACCAAACTTGACTTTGAATTTAATTTCAGGTAAAGAAAATCAAAGTAAACTAAACTAAAATGGAATAGAAATTACTGAAATTATTCTGACAAATTAAATTGATGATTTAAGTATGTTATAATAAGATAATGATGGAAACATTTCTGCATTGTAGAAGATGTTCCTCAGTGGATGTCACTGGTGTGATCTGACATGTGCGTACAGAGACTGGTCCTGACTGATCTTTGCTTTGGCTCTTCTAGTGTTCAGAGGTTTCTGACCAAAACTAATGGCTGCATAATTCAGATTGTCTTCATTCTAATTTAAAGAGAGAAAAGATACTCCAATTATGAGAAGAAAAAGACGTGTGATATGGCATAACATACACCAAAATCCTAATGTTGTTATATTTGAAACTTTTTATTTAAAAAAAAAAAAACTTTAAGTACTAACTGATAAAACAGATTACTGTAATTGGAGTCACTATTTCTACATTTAAGATCGCAAAAAGAAGAAAATGATGTACGTACTTGACTCTCTTGAGATGTAGGCACTTTGGAAAATTTAAGAAACAGTATTGTCATTATAAATGGCAATCATGATTTATTTTCAGTCTGTCAGTTTTTGTTTTATATAAAATTATTGCACTATAAAAAATATTTTATACAAAAGACTTACCTTTATTCTGAACCCTGTATAGTTTTATTCCCAGAAAAACAACAAGGGCAAAAAATATGATGTTTGAAAATCCAAGAGCAAGAAGAGTTGGGGTTACATCAACACTCTCTGAAAGAAAGTGAACTTTAATTTCTTAAATATCTTTTTATTTATTTATTTACTTTTATTAGATCAGTTCTGTATCTTGTATTCCACTTTGTAAATCAAATGCCTTTCCAGAGAGGAAAGATCAAACCAAACCAATTAAAAAAAAAAAATCACTTTATCTTACCTCTAAAATTAAGTTCAGTTCCTTTTCCAAACAGTATCTCTCCACACGCGGCCACAGCACAGTAGTAAATCCCAGCATCAGAGTGACTGATGTTGCTCTTGAAGAGATTGTAGACACAGCTCTGTGTTTGAGACTCAGTGCTGTTCTCACACTGACCATTTCTCTCTCGCTTTGTGTAAAGTATTCCTTGAGATTCTCCCAAGCTTTGCCTGAACCAGTAGACACTGTGTTCTCCTGCACAGCTCTCAGTGAAGATGCTGCAATGCAAACTCACAGAATCCCCGGGATGAAGCATGTCTATCAAAGACTGCTGAAGAGTTAGGTGTCTGTTCACAGCTGCATCTGAAAAGGACATAAAAGTGACATTTAATAGAAAAACAAAGCCAAAAATCATTTAACACAATCAACACACATTTGAAACCATACCTTTGACAAGTAATCTGGTTCCTGCACCCATTCCAGTGCTGTAATGTGATGAGACTACACAGAAATACGTTGCTGAGTCTGAAGACTTTGTCTTTAAAATGGTCAGATTAAAATGATCATCTCCTTTAATAACAATAAAACGATTTGCTTTCTCAAAGTCCTTGTTCCAGCTGGGTTGTTGCTTTATATAGAAAGACACAATTTGTAAGGATTTTCCATCAGCTGTCTGTTTAAACCATGCTGTTGTCGTTTGCAGAAGACTTGAAAAGGTGCAAGTGAGCTTCACATCCTCTCCAGCTCGAACTATTTTTACATTATCCTCCTGAACAACATCCACATCAGAGGAGCTGACTGCAAAATGAAGAACAGAACAGGTACCTTTAGAGTTGAAAATGTTATGTAGTGTTAAATAAGTAGTAAATAAATAGTTGTTTAAAATTTAAATTCACATATAGGTGTACTTACCTATTGTTGAGGCAAGCAAAACAATTAAGTAATATCTCATGATCAGTCGTCTTTCAAAATAATCATGCTTTGAATTCCCCTGAAAAAGCGAATGACGAGCACACTATCAATCCATTAACACATGGTAAAGAATAATAGTAGATCAGACTAGACTGCGATCTTACCATGTGTCCATCGGCCTCTGCTTCACACAACTGATGAACATACGCACTTTCACCTTAACTTTTATGCTTTCACACCCCTTGCCACATCAAAATGCTACATTTTTCCATTGTTCCAAAAACATTTCTCCTTTATTAAGACACATAATATAAATATTACTGTTTCGTTACCAGTTTATAGTTAATAGAAGCTTGCTTCTCTCAAAACTATCTGGTCAATATGTTGTATCATTGCTACTAAATATATTTTGGTTTGTCAGACAAAAAAAGCAGGAAATAAGATGTTCCAAAGCATGTAACCAGAAAATGAACCCTTAAAGGAACCCAATATAAAAGTTCCTGAGTTTAGTAATAGCGATGATGAGTATCCAAGATATGAAACTTTGAAATAAATTTTGAAAATAGTTTGAATCAAGGGGTTGACAGATGGCAAGGGCATGATCAAGTTTAACTATTGCATATTTTATTCATGCATACATGCATGGTCTATATTTGCACACTCTAAGAAAAGTCTATAAAAATAGGATCCAGTGTACTGTGTTAATATAAAGGATTTTTTTCCAGATTGATTCATCACAGATGTTTTACCTATATTTTAATTAAGGATTACATTGTATTGTGTTTTAGGGATAAAGGAAATGTCTGCAGACTTAATTGATAATGTCCTGGCAGAAAATTACCAGTACCTTTTCTTTTTTTTTAATGGACTTTTTCTTCATATTAGTTCATATCAGTTAATGTTAGAAAGGTGCACAATAGACTTTGCTACCTCTCAACTACTTACAGTAGGTTGAGAAAAATACTTTGTGGACTGATGAGACAAAAGTTTAACTTTTTGGAAGGTGTGTCCCATTATGTCTGGCGTAAAAGTAGCACCACATTTCAGAAAAAGAACATCATACCAACAGTAAAATATGGTGGTGGTAGTGTGATGGTCTGGGTCTGTTTTGCTGCTTCAGGACCTGGAAGATTTGCTGTGATAAATGGAAACATGAATTCTGCTGTTTACCAAAAAACCCTGAAGGAGAAGGTCCAGCCATCTGTTCGTGACCTCAAGCTGAAGCGAACTTGGGTTCTGCAGCAGGACAATGATCCAAAACACACCAGCAAGTCCACCTCTGAATGGCTGAAGAAAAAAAAAAGAAGACTTTGGAGTGGCCTAGTCAAAGTCCTGATCTGAATCCTATTGAGATGCTGTTGCATGACCTTAAAAAGGCGGTTCATGCTCGAAAACCCTCCATTGTGGCTGAATTACAACAATTCTGCATAATTGGGTGGACCAAAATTCCTCCACAACGCTGTAACAGACTCATTCCAAGTTATCGCAAACACTTGATTGCAGTTGTTGCTGCTAAGGGTGGCCCAACCTGTTATTAGGTTTAGGGGGCAAACACTTTTTCACACAGGGCCATGTAGTTTTGGATTTTGTTTTCCCTTAATAATAATAACCTTCATTTAAAAACTGCATGTTGTGTTCACTTGTGTTATCTTTTACTAATATTTAAATTTGTTTGATGATCTGAAACATTAAAGTGTGACAAACATGCAAAAAAGTAAGAAATCAGGAAGGGGGCCAACAGTTTTCCACACCACTGTATTTTGTCAATTTTCAAGGAATGTTCAAAGTATTAACATTCATTTTACTGATCCATTTGTTTTCTAATACAAAGACAGCCATTAGTGATGAAATTTGGGATAATATGGCTATAGCCTATTTATTTTCATGTTATGGCCTATAACCAATAGGTGTCTGATATTATAAATCTATGCTACTGTGTAAAAAAACAACAACCTTAAATTAAATTGTAAAATTAAATTGTAAAATAGCTAGAAACAAATGAATATCTAATACTGGGTATTACTTCTGCCCAATACATAAACTCAAACAAACAAACAAACAAATAACAGACAAAAGACAACATGTATAAAGCACCTCTTGGTAAGAACAAAGATCCAAGAATCATCCAGGCAGAATCTTCATGACATATCTGAAAGTCTACATCCACCAGGTGCAAAATAAACAAATTTGAAATCTGAAACGAGAGCCCTGAAGACTCTAATAAGGGGCGGAGCTCAGGCTCGCGCTTTACTTGAAAACGTCAAAGAATAAATTGTGATTGGATGAACTTTTTGGCATTATTTGTTTATACACTTGCTGCACAATATCAAGAGATAAGTAAATAAATAAAAATAAATGAGAATGAGAAAAAAAGTGATTTATTTAATTTTAGGCTCCTGTTAAACCAGCAGTTGGCTTTCCTCACCGAATCGATACCTGCCATGCAAGTGCTTCAATATCTCTGCAGGCCTCTACTATTTCTTGGAGAAATGTTTGTCATAGAGGTTGCAGTCATATTTCATCCGTAGGATGAAAAGAACGCAGGAATATGATAAAATTAACCTTTTTTGTTTTCTCCAGTGTCCTGATTATTTGTCAGCTCTGAGTTTTCACAGACATGACCAATATTATGCATAGTAAAGTTGTGATGCAATCAATAGAGACCACTTCAGTAGTTCTTTCAGTATGAGTTTTTGTTAAATGTGTTAGCGTGAATATTTTGAGTGAAATTGCATGCTTGATAAATGAAAAGTCAGTTTGGATGGTGTTATGCATAAAAAGAAAAAGATAAAAAAAAGATACAGAAACAATAATGTATAAAGCAGACTTTATGTTTGGCTATTAGAAATATAAAGCCACTCCTACTGTACATTCTATTGTTGTTTTTTGGGCGGAAGATTAAAAACGTTTCCTACCCAGACTGGCATCAGTCTTTTTTTTTTTTTTTTTTTGCATTGAAACCACAGAAACGCCTTTTAACAGGACAACCACTGAACTTTGCTTTCCTTTGACAGAAAAAAAGACATCATAATGTCAAAAACAAAACAAAACAAACAAACAAAACAAAAACCAAAAAACTCAAACAAACACACACACACACACATAGTTGAGTTATAACAAAAGAATGAGGTAAAATATACATTATCCATTTTTTTTTTTTTATTTTATTTTTGTGTGTGGATTGAAGTTCAGATTTAGTCAAGAGGAGAAAGGGGTATTAGAGGGAATAGTGATTTAGCCCATGTTAACATTACAACAATAGAATAGAAGACAAAATAAAGCCCAGGAAATAAAGAGTAACTTTCACAAAAAAAAACAAAACAAATTGGTCTGAGGATTTTTGTCAACAACAGATTTTGTTCCAGACTTTAAACAACTCATAATTATGTCACAGGACGTAACACTTGTTTGAATAATAATGATGTCAAGTATACTGTTTGAAAATTCAGACAAAATGTCTGAATTGATTAAAGGTCAAAATAAAGCTGTAAGTGAGGCCATGGAAATCCAGAATACTACTCAGCGGAGCAAACACAGAGCATATAATTTTTTTTATTCCCATATAGATGAGGTAATATAGGAGATAGATATAGATATAGAAGTCAAATTTCTCATGTCTCACTTTTCATACCAGTTTTACTCCAAGAGTCTTCTAAATGTTAAAGACGCTTGTGAAACATTGTATAATTTACAGTAGTGGTGACATCAGCCTGAAACAGAACCACAGTTAACAATGATACATTGTTTCAATATCTTGATTATGGACATACTGACTAATTAAAATATAAATTGGAAAAGCTAATTTTATGCAGTAATTAAGCGTTTTCATTTTTTATATATACAGTATATTGGCATAAAGCACACTTAACATTAAGCTGAGTATGAAATAAAGCATATGGGCTTACCATTGATTTATCCAGCACAATGTAGGGGATTCCATCTTGAATGACCAAAAAGAATTAATATGTTACAACTGCACTGAAACTGATATTGATTTGACTATTATGACTTGAAGGGCGATAAAGCATGTAAATCTTACCTTTTTGCCGGTGCTTGTGGAACTGTGAACCCAGAATTATGATCACAATCACAGACAAACAGATTGAAGATGCTAAAACTAGGGTAATTGTGCTCCATGGTGTATCTAAGATATGAAAAAGACAACATCATTTTTCAAAGATATTAATGATGCAAAAACATCATGAAACCATGAGAATTATTATTGTTTCTTTTTAGCAAACTTAATGGATACCTGGCCTAGGCAAATCAGGTTTTCTTGCGTCTCCAAACTGTATCTGTCCACATGCGGCCACAGCACAGTAGTAAATCCCAGCATCAGAGTGACTGAGGTTCCTCTTGGGCAGGCTGTAGATACATTTGTGTGCAGTAGAGTTCACATCAGAGCTCCTCTCACATTGAGCATTCCTGCGCTCCTGAGTGAATATAATTCCTGGAGGAGATTCTCCAGATTCATGTCTGAACCAGTAGACGTTGTGTTCTCCTGCACAGCTCCGAGTGAGGACAGTGCACTGCAGCGCCACTTCAGAGTCCTCTGGAGGCACTGGATCTAGCACAGCTCTCTCATGGTCAGACTGCATGTTCAGGTGTCTGCCTAAAAACAAAATAAACAACAACGACCTAATTGTAATTTGACCAGGCACAATGTGCTACAATACATGTACCACAGTAAAATTTAAGTAATCATTCTGCTTACCTTTAACAATGAGATCAGTGCTCTCCCCAAATGTGAACTGATATATATATTTAACACAATAGTATGTTGCAGTGTCTGATTCTTTTACATTTGTGATGCTGAGATTAAAACGGCTGTCATCTTTTTCTACAAAAAAGCGATTATGTTTGTCAAAGTTATTTTCAAACACTGCAGGTAATGCTTGATACGATGAAGCGATTAAAAGGGTTTTCTCTCCAGCTCTTTGTTTGACCCAAGCAACAGTGCTTCTTGACTCTTTTGGAAAAAAACAGGTGAAGTTAACACTTTCTCCAGCTTGAACAATCTTCAGATGATTCTGAGTCACGATGTCTGCATCATCTGAGCTGCCTACAAATGGAATAAGAGAACAGTTAGCATTACCTGCTGTACAGCTTTGTTTAAACACAGTGAAAACAAGTATGATGTCTATCTTGTTTTAATGTTTTTTTTTTTTGTTGTGCTCATTTAGTAGTGTAAGTGTAGGTCTGAGATTAACAGAATAAAAAATAGCAACTTACACTTTAAAAGGTAAAGCAGTAGTATAAAAAAATGCTGATTCATTTTTTTCACATCAACTCCAATCAGGTTAAATCATCTAGAGGGGAAAAAAAGAATAATAAAATAAAAAATTATTGTTATATTAATTATTATAAAATTATGCAATTTAGTTTGTCACATAATTCTTATTAAAAAAGGGTAACATTTTACAATAAGGTTCATTAGTTAACATTAGTTAACTGCTTTAGTTAACATAAACTAAGCATGAACAATACTTCTACAGCATACACTGTGAATTAACCTGAACTAACAATGAACAACTGTATTTTCATTTACTAATATTAACAAAGATTAATAAATACTGTAATAAATGTATTGTTCATTGTTTGTTCATGTTAATTAGAGTTAGAGTATACTTTATTGTCCTTTTCAGGAAGTTTGTTTTGGACTCAAAGATGCAGTAGTACATAACATGCACACACAACACATGACAAACATATACAGTATATATTATATATACAGGTAAAAATAATTTTTGTAATGGTTGCCTTTACAAAGTGGGACTTGGGACTCAAAGTGGGAAAAATATTTCTCTGATGGCAAAAGTTAATACATTGGAAATAAAACATGGCTAGGATCACTCACTTTTGTTTATGCATTCTTAAGAACCAACGACTCACCGATAAATTAATTGAAGTGATCTGTACTTTCTTACACCTGTAACTTTCATTGCAGTTTTAGCAAGACATGCAAGCTGTGAATTTAATTGGACTGAAAGATTGCCATACCAAGCTTGCATCCCATAGTTTAATAGACTACATAAGACTGCTTGATAAAATAGTTACATAATTCTCTGATTTACATCAAACAACCTAAGTCTTCTTAAAAAAAACAATTGTTATTGGAATTTTGAGATTATTAATGTGGGCTAGTAATACATAAACTATCATTAACTAATGGAACCTTATTGTAAAGAAAAAAAGTAGTATATGACAAAAAATATGTTTTCATATTAGCATTTTGTAAAGTAATGCACGTCATTGTTTTCTGCATTGTTGTGTCATGTAGATACAGATATAGTTACCTCAATAAATCTCCTTTTCTTCTTCTTTGTACTGGTTGACTGAATGAATTACCTTTCACCTATGAATATATTAACAGAGCTAGATTTACTTGATTATAGTAAATGAAAAGATTGGATTCAGGTGTAAAAAAGTAAAGAAAAAAGGACCAACTCAGTATGCAACTCAACTAAACTAAACTAAAGTGGGAGGATATCTGCGGCATGAACTACATGAAAGACAATCTCTTTATTACGAAACTGATCTACTAAAGATTGACGCCCCACTACGAGTGCCTCTGAAGTGTGAAAACTAGAAAAAACACACACCACATGTAACATAAGCTGTCCTTTCATTGAAAGCACACAAACAAACCATAAAATTGTCTTTTAATTTTTGACTGCTTTTGACAGACTGTGATGACGTAAAAAAAAAAAATACAAATACAAATATTGTAAATTTTCGTAAAACTAGTTTACATGGTTTTATATTACTCTGACATTTAAACAAAACAGTAGCAAACACATCTGCAGTGGGGTTTCTGATATAACATACTGTACATTTTTCTCTCTTCTGTCTGCAGCAATCCATTTTTACAAATATTTTTCCTCTTTTGGAAACTCAATACTGGATTTTTCATTTATTTTTTGAAAGAACAGAAATGCAAAATAATATTTGCTATTGATATTCTGTGAGTAATGCAACCTGGTCTCATAAAAATACGTACCTCATGTGTACTTTTTGTGCATACCTTACTGCACGTTTTGCTGCAGTTTCAAAGAGAAATGTCCACTGAGTGGCACTAAAACAGGTTCAATTCGTGAACCCTGGCACATTTTTATTACACTGATATAGGTACGTGTTACTGTGTTTTAATTGTTGTTTCTGGTACGTATTGCGGCGTTTCAGTATTCAAATATCCGTGGACTGTAGCTAAAAGTTAATGCTCTATCGTGTTGGAAATATGCCCTACACCAAACCCAACCCTAAACCTACCGATACTGTTAACAAATGCAAAACTGATATAAAAACACATTTCTTGATGCAACCGTGCAATTTCAACTTCCTTATATGTAGAACGGTAGTGTCTCCGTGAGCTACTGAATAAACCTACCATCTATGAAAACCCATAGATATGAAGCTGGATATGTCCATTGCTAACGTTCAAAAGCATCAGTTTTCAAATGTCCCAGCATATTAAAATTGTTTTAAAGTAATAACATGATATTCTTTAAGTAATTGTGTGAAAATGACGCTTTATTAATCAGATTTGTGTGAAAAGGGATAAAAGGTATTGAAGTTTTACTGCCTCTAGTGTTCATTTATTTTGGAAACTGCAGTGATATGTACTTATTGGTACATACTTCACGTCTCGCTAAAAAGTGCCCCCAGGTACGTTTATGCCATGAGACCAGGTGTCAGTAATCAATTCAATTTTGACCTGTTGTCACATAAAGCTATTGCTATGTAAGACTTGCAGTACAGAGCCTACAGCTTATGGACTATTTAATGTTATATTTTTTAATATGTTGGCATTTGACAGCAATGGTGTTAGCGTGCATACATTAGTACATGACTAACACCTTGAAATAGAAGGTGTTAGATTCTAAACATGAAATAGAAAAATGTAAATATTTCTAATTTCAAACAATCTCAAAATAAATTTCATATTTCGGAATGAACTGTGAGTTGTGCTTGCTCTTCTAAAAACGGGGTTGTTGTTTTGAAGATATAACGGGGTTAATATCGTAAAATTCCTTTAGAGGAAGTTTGATCTAAAAAGACACATAGACACTGAACTTTTCGTAGTTTGTGAAAGATGCATTGAGACCCTCTCAGTACACATTTCCTGTGTTTAAGCTGGCAGGTGGCTGCAGTGGTGGGGGCCCCATCAAGTGTTTTTGCACTGGGGCCCAAACAAACCTACTGTAGTTATGCAGTGGAATACTCTGGGCTTTAAGCCATTAATACCACAAAGCACAGACTCCTCCACAAAGTCAGCATATGTCCATATAAGAATATGCGAGGCCAACTAGAGCACCGGTCAGAAGAGAAAAGAAAGTATATCATTTCCTGTAGATTGACTGACAGGAAGAAGCTGCTCAGAACAGACTGAGAACTGCTGTGATGAACATCAGCGGAGAAACATTTAACTCTAGACATGACTGTCAGCACTGAATACATTGAAATTCTGAAGCATTGTAAATTCTAAATCAAAAGTTACTTTATATATATATATATATATATATATATATATATATAATATATATATATATATATATATATATATATATATATATATATATATGTGTGTATATATATATATATATATATATACGTATGTGTATATATATATATATATATATATATATATATATATATATATATATATATATATATTAATATATATTAATATAAAAGATTTTGATCTGATGAAGAATTCTCCAAATATGTATATGAAGAGTGCAAAATGTAACTATTTTACTTGTAGCAGGTTATTGTGAACCTTTGTGCTTCTGTATGCGTACGTTTACATGCATGATTGTGCACAGTGTGGTTTGAGCGTTTTCCAACCACAGGACTGACCCACTGATGTGTTTCACACTGCTCTCTGAATCAAAAACCACACATGCACCTTGTAATTAATTCACCTTGCATTAGTAAAGGAATAAACTACCTATCAATGATTACTGCTGGGTGACAAACACATCGTATAAATAGTAAAAGTTTATTTTAACACTACAAATACCTTATGTGCTCAGCTCGATTTACAAGTTAAAATTGTAAAAACAAAGTTATTTCCCATTTTACTATGCTGTGTATTTAAATGAACATGCTTTATTAAATTCAATCAAATATAAACATAAAATATAATATAATAATAAAATTTGAATATTTTCATTTAGGAAAATGGAAGCAATAAAATAAAACAATAAATGGAAATAGCAGTAATCTTAAATATTTTTATCTGTGGTCAAAGAGGACATAATTTTGTCCTAAAGAGATATACCTTAAAAACGCTCTCTTAAACCTGACAGTAATTTTAGTAAGTTATGATTTTAACATCAGGATTTTACATTTTAGCATAAATGTAGGATTTTCGAATACCTTCTGTTGATTATAGTACAGGCCTCATATTTTGGTCTTATGACAGAGCTCATCCACAGGTGTCCACTAGAGGGGCCTTATGAGACATTTATCGATAATACTGGGCAGCATCACTTTTTGTAACTCTCTTTAAAAACATGATGCAGGCTAATGCTGTCCCAGATGTGATTGATTATATATTTATGTTTATTTATTTTAATCATTTCATCGAAGTTAATACATTATCTATTTTGTTTTTGATTCATGGACCACAAGGGTATCACACTATAGGCCAGTAAATATACTTCTGCAACGTTCTCTTTAATTTTTATATGAAAATTTTGCTTACACTACATTCTAGACACATGAGAGGTATATACTGACAATAATTAATGTAGTTGTCATGAGTAAACATCATCAATATGTGGTAGTGCAGTAGTATAGTAGTACAATGTATAGTCTAACTACTTTATTAAAGCAGGAGTCTGCTTAACTAGAAAATAATGCATGGTCACAATTGTCACATTTCAGTACCACGGACAGGGATTTCACCTTCTCTAGCTCTTCTCGACTTCAGTCTTTTTCAACAAATCAGTCAATCTAAAATTGATATATGTCAGCATGTGCTGATCCTAAAATCTAGTAAAACATGATGCAAAAATCCAAAAAACAAGGGTCCATAAGGGTTGCTTAAAATTACATATCAATCAGTACAGTTTATTTGACAGAATTGAACTTACACTGAAAATGTTTATCTAGAAACTATTTTTACTCAATTCAGGAAATTGCTAGTAAATTTCACAATTACAAAGAAAAAGCCAGTAACACACTGAATTAAATGTGAAATTTTGAAGTAGAAAAACTGAAATAATATTTTACTATAGTACTCCAATAATCTTTGTTTTATTTATAACTTTTTTTTTTTTACACAATGCAGGTCATTTAGTTGAGAGTAAATAAAAGATTCAAATGTCTGTTGGTTTTATCAATTAATGCACTTTTGTAAACTACTAAGAATTTATTTTTAGCAAAATGTATCGATTTCTCATGTGCATATATTAAATTATGTATATTTTTCTCTGGGTCTTCTAGGGGCGCTGGACTTTTGTTAAAAGCTCAAAGCAGCATAATTCAAAGCATGTCTGTCTTCATCCTAGAACAATTATGATATTATGTTGTCACTGGCGGCTCACAAGCCACGACAAAGTAGACAACATGTTGGAACGGGATAAGAAAAAGGAATAACATTTATTAAGTAAGATTAAATTAAAAAAAGTGTGAGACGAAAACAGCATGAGGAAGGAAAGCGAGCTCGTCACAACTGAAGAGAACTGCTTAAATCTGCCGGCATCAGCTCCAAAAAAGGTGTAAGTCCTCAGCAATCATGATGTCACTCACCCTCACTCCATCCTGCAAAACAAACAAAGGGAAAAACAAGCAACCAACAAATATGACCCATACTGGGTTCATAACACCCTCCCCCATAGAAAATGGTGTCCATTTATGAAACCCAACCTAACCCTTCACCCGATAACCCCCACATACTGGAGAGCACCCACCACTCTGTCATACTCCCAATGTCCTCAGCAACTATGGGCCCTGTAGAAGCAATTTCAGAGAATCAGAGTAAAACAAAACATGGAAAAATCAACAGCTAAGCGGAGTAAGGAGCTCTAGACAATGCGTCAGCCACCACATTGTCGGATGTGATGTGTCGGATATCAAGGGCATATGATTGCAGAAAGAGGCACCAACGAGTCAATCGCTGGTTTGGCCACCTTAAAGAGTATAAATAAATGAGTGGATTATGGTCTGTAGACACGACCAATGGGTCCGACACGGATCCCACATACACCTCAATTTTGCAGGGCCCAAAGCAAAGCTAATGCCTCCTTCTCAACCACAGAATAATTTAATTGATAAGAAGAAAATTTTAGAAAAATAGCTAACTGGACAGTGAATGCCCGCATCATTGGCCTGTAACAGTACAGCTCCTGCACCAACGTTGCTAGCATCCACACACAACCTAAAAGGGTGATCAAACTGGGGAGCTGCTAACACAGGAGCAGAAATGAGCAATGATTTAGCTGCCTCAAAAGCTTCCTGGCAGACAGAAGTCCAGACAATTGCTGCCTTTGCTTTCATCAGTGAGGGGGGCTACTACAGTGAAAAAATTCCTACAAAATCCCCTATAGTAACCCACTAACCCCAAGAAACGCATCAATTCCTTCTTCGTATGAGAAGGAAATCAATCGATGGCCTCAACCTTGGCCCAAACTGGCCGCACACAGCCCTGTCCAAAGACCTTACCCAAGTAAGTCACGGTGGCCTTGGCAAACTCACATTTGGCCAAATTTACTGTTAGACCAGCCTCTCCAAAACGAGCAAACAGGTCTGCAACACGACTCAGGTCTGCACCACATCATTAAAAACCCTCCAACCCCAAAACAACCCTATTCATAACTTGCTGAAAGGTTGTGGGTGCACTTCTGAGGCCAAAACTAATAACATAAGAAAATAACCCCTCAGATGTAATAAAGGCAGAAATCTCTTGAGCTCTTTGGGTCAACAGAACCTGCCAACAGCCGTGCGGAGGAGCGAGGAGATGGGGAGATGAAGCAGAATCATAGAAGAGTCTTTAATAAAACAAAATAGGGGAAACACACACATAGGGCATCGGGCTGACGTATAACACTGTATATACACCAGACCTAACAAGGAGCTCAATAGATCATACCTGAAACCAATAAACATAATTAACATGAGGGAGAAACAGGTCAAAAGGAGAACATGGAGCACGTAGGGGAGGAACCCAAACACAAAACAGTCCGTGGGCATGACATTACTCCCCGCTCCCAGGAGGCATGTCCTGCGTCGTAACAATTCCACTGGGTAGAGGGGGCGGGTGCTCTGGAGGCCTCTAGGGACAGGCTTGAGAGTGCAAGTATGGGCTACCATACTTGTTAAATGTTACAACTTTCACGTTCACGTTTCACTTTCATGTAATTATGAGACATTACATTTAATATATTGCTTAAAAACATGAATTTTTTGCGTAATCTTTAGATTGATAGCAGTGCTTAAATTCATTGGCAAGATATTTGTATTGGATTGGATTCAGAATAAGGCATTTAGCTTACCATCATATGACTGTGTTGAGTGTTGTGTGTCCCGTCTTGAAGGAACTTGAAGGACTTGCACATATTACAGCTGCACTGAAATTGAACACCATATTAAAATGTAAAATTGGCATGTACTTATACAACTGTGCACCCATAATGATAATCACGATCACAGATAAAGTTACTATAATCAATGCAGCTGTATTACAATGTGTCTGACAGCATTTGTCTGTTATAATTCAAATAAACAAAACATATATTTAAGAATCACAGCCATCTCTGGAAATTATTTTTAATTGAAACTTAAATGGGCACCTGGTATGTCAACTTTTATTGCATCTCCAAACAGTATCTGTCCACATGCGACCACAGCACAATAGATTGGAAGTACTGTAGTTAGAAGGGAGGTCAGTGTTGTGGTCGGAGAGAAAACATTTTTAAATACACAATGTTGTTCTGGAAAATTCACATCAGCAAGTTTAAAAAGTACCAGTGGCAGGCTGCTGATCATGCTAAGTTTGATCACTGATACCCAGTCATAATGAATATTGTTTTTGAAAATTATCCTACCTACATGCACCGTGTTTTATGTACTATAAGGAATTAAGCATATTTGAATGCTGCATGTTACTATGTTGAGTAACAGTCAGACTTTGTGATACAACAGACATGAATAATTATATAAATTATTATAAAATGCCAAAATGCTTGCACCTTGACTGATGAGGACTATGGGCTATGACAAAGAGTCATGCTTAAACCGATTCTGATATTAGATATTATCTGATATTAAACAGAGTTCCAGTCAGAGGCCACAGTGTACGACATCATTTCCTGTAGATTGACTGACAGGAAGAAGCTGCTCAGTACAGGCTCATAACTCCTGTGGTGAACATCAGCAGAGAAACATTTACATTTAACACTGACATAAACACAATAAAACAGTATTAACCATATATTATATTATATTGTATTATATTATATTATAATGAAATATTAGAAATATTCATTTGGATCAATATGTAGTTTTGCCTATAATTTTCCAAAATACATGTGCAGTGCAAATTTACCCAATCCACATGTAGCAAATAACACATGATATGAGCAAGTTATAAATAAGTAATAATAAGTAAGTAAATAAGAGTGTTTGTTTGCACCTCTGTGCATACTTTTGCAAGCGTGATTTGCACACAACATGGTTTGATCATTTTCCAACCACAGGACTGACCCCACTGGCTTGTTTTCACACCTTTCTCTCAAAACCATACACACACCATTGTCAGAAAAACAAACATGCAAATAAATAAATACTTTCGTTATTAGAATGAAATAACCCTTTCATGTGTACATTTTTGTCAGAACTTATTCCATAATTTTAAGTCAAAATCAACAAAATCTTTTTAATAATTCAGAATAAGTGATGTGTGAAACTGAAATGATTCTTTGACTCATGGTCATATATATTGTAATAATTAGTGTAAATAATACATCTATAAAATTGTTGCCATTTTGCCTAAATCATTCTGTAAATATCTTCTCAATAAAACGTTACAAATAATCAAAAGCTTATTTGTTTAAAAAAGAAAGGAAACATTTTTAACATTTGTTTTGAATTCAAAATAGGTCATTTGTGTGATTCATGTAGATCAGATGAGTTTTTTAAAACTCTTTGCTATTTAATACTTAAGTTATACTTAATGTTATAATAGTGATTTTATAATGTCTGCATATATATCCAAAAGCAAAACATAGGAAAGAACTGTCAGCCTGTTATGGATTGGAAATTACAAAATGAGCCAATGAGTGATCCTCTGCTGCCATCTTCATGTTATAGTGGTAACATCTTGCCTGTTGTACTATAGATGGTTTTATTGGAAGCATGCGCCTGGCCCTAAGTTAACTTCCGGTCTGTGTATGTTTATCAGTCTGGCTAGTGGCAAGTAATATGGCACTAACTACAAATGCAGTTAATGTTAAAGTGCCCCTATTATGCCATTTTTAAAGTTGCTAATATTGTTTTATGAGTCTCTTAAAACAGATTTACATGCATGCAAGGTCTAAAAACACGTTAGTATTCTTAAAAAATGGATTAATTTTTTCCTCATTTCTAAGTGATTCATAAACAACTCGTGCGAAGCAGTTCAAAGAATCAATCTCTCTAAACCCCTCCTTTCCGTGAGCCCTCACTGCTGTGATTGGTCAGATGGCTCAGTCCTTTGTGATTGGTCCAGAGCCTAGAGAGATTGGCTCTGGATTGGTCTACTGCGTACAGCGCATGTTGGAAAGGAAACACCCATTGCCATGATGGAATGACAGCCCTGGAGACTTGTCAATACATAGAAAAGATGGTATCGATTGTACCTTCCAATTTTGAGCCAGAGTCTCATAATGAAACGGTTGAACTGGCTGATCGACAAGAGACTGATTTGTAAGCACGACTGGAGCACGGATGTTTCTCAGTGGTAAGTGTTAACAAGTTTGTGTTAATTATAAGATGTGATAAAACAAATTTACTCTTACAGCATTGGATACAGTCTTCTCGACATGATGTTAACTACACAGAAATGTTACTGTTTGTGGGCGGGCAAGTTGGCGACATAGAACGTTGGCAGACATTATGCAAATGTTTTACTTCGTGACGTAGAGCAGCAACAGAATAAGATTCGAATTCCTGATGACTTGTACTGGCGATTGCGAGCTGACTTTTTTTTTTTGATAGACAATAACTTCATTTATCGTGCATTGTCAGATTCACAACTTTGCAGATAGTATATGTTCACATACAGCTACATGACACACTGCATGAAAGGTAATATTCGAAAAGGCATAATAGGGGCACTTTAAGGTGACGAGTAGACTGAAGTTGGGCTCAGGTTGTTGTGGTGTGGGATGAAACCCAGTGTTTCCTATACATTGATTTATTTGTGGCATCCTGCCACAATATCAAATCTGACCATCACAAATATATTTTCCAAAAGGCTTAGACTTCGTTGAATAAACATGAGCACTGCACGTTTCAAAATCAAAATGCGACGTGGGTGTTTTTATATCACTGTATCTCCAACTTTAGAAATTTTTCGCATTTGTCCTTTTCATTTCATCTTGCCTGTAATGCATGATAAAGCAGCGTTTGTGAGCGCAGTGCTGCTTTGTGTACAGCCGTTACTGGGGAAACCTCTCTTTCTGGATCACCGCTATGCAAAGAGAGGCTTGGCAGCTAGGCAAGACATAGTATTAACTTGCTAGCTAATGAAATTTACTTATTTATTTTGCTTGTTATCAGAAATAATCTATGATAGAGGGACTCTGTTGTTATTGATTCTTTGAGGAAGTCTTCCAGAAGTTAAGTTTGGGCCACAAAAGTGCACATGTGCAGTTACGTTTGTTTATGTTGTTGCTGTTGAAACCGTATATAGACCCTTTTAGTGCCAAGGTCACAATTTATACATAAGGAGCTAAAAATGTCATCTTTGAGTTCAGAATCGATGGAGTACAGGCTCCAATTAGAAATTTTATCACATACCTGCTACCATTACCAGACAAAAAACTGACAACAGCTGTAATATAACAAGTGGACTGGTCAGAAACGATCATCAAAAATGCTTGCGTTTGCAGCGCACACTTAATTTCAGTTAAGGTTAAATAAACTGTCTTTTGTCTTTTATGGATTATTGTTACAACCTGCATTTCTTGTAGTTGTCATGTTGTGTGTGTGTATGTGTGTGTGCGTGTGTTCTTTCTCCTCCCTCTCTGTTCTGTCTGATATCTGATAGGATGTCCACTGATGTGGTGTACGATCGCCATTGGTGGTTGAGATGAGGCTTGGTCTTTGTAAGGATGCTGCCGGAATTCAAGGGGAGCTCATTGTTGGTTCAGATGCGGTTGGGTCTTGTTTGGGTTCTGTTTTGTGTTAGGGAGTTAGGGAAGTAAAATGTATTTTACTTTTGTTATTCGATTAGGTTAATTATTATCCTCTTTTTCTTTCTAGATGTGTTTGGTTTGTTATTTTGGCCTTTGGGACACCCTGGAGAGATGCTTTTTATTTCACTTGTTGGTTTGTAATAAATCTAATTACTTATTCTGACTAACATCCTGTATCTGTTTGATTATCGACCGGAGTGATTCATACTTGGGATTCCATTACCACAACCCAGTTTTATTATAGATTTTATATGTATATATTTTTTTTTACTACCCCTAGGCACGGGGCGTAATAATTATGGTTTGGTTAGGAGTCTAAAAATTTATTGTGCATGCCCACTTAATCAGAAATCAGGGAACAAGTTAACTAACAGCCAGCGGCTAAACAGAAAGGAAACCATTTGTGTCATCTCAACTTCTACAATTGCCATAAGTGCAACTGTAGAGAGAGGGAAGAGTCAAGGCCTGTATTATGAGTCAGGTGTGTTCAAGTAGTTGCATTTGCTTACAATTGTCACTGTTAGTACATAGTTATGAGCATCTAAAGATTTATATGCCCTCAGGTTCTGCTATACGCATTTGGTTTCTCTATCTGGTAGGTGTGTCAGACCACTCCAGTCAGATCGTCCATCCATTGAGTGGGTGTGTATGAGTCGGCCAGTCTGGTTCCTTCCGTTAAAGTTAACATTTTCAAATGACAATCACAATCCCGAACAGTGCGTGACATTAAATATTCAGATAAAATTTCCTTAGTCACATTCTTATAATAATGATAATTAGGGGAGCGTGGGGCACAAAGTAACGCAGGGTTAGCTGTAACACACATGGTTTGTATATTTCCACACATGCTAGCATAACAAAATGTACAGTATTTATTAGTTATCATATCAACATTATAAAAAAAAAGTTAAAAGAATTAAAAAAATGTTTTAAAGATATCACTGAACATTTATTTTGCCATAGTAAAATTTAAAATTCTGGCTTAAGTAGATTTTTAATCTCAGTTTTTATGATTTAAAATGAGACAAATCTGCTATTATTTTAATCTCCAATCTGTTATTTATCAGTTCAGATCGTTTAATGCTTTGATAACTAGCAGAAGACACTAACCAGTTTTTTCAAATATGTGGAATCATTGGCGGTTTAGTACACATGTAAATATGTGATATTGTGGATTTTGTCCTTGTGTGTGTATTTGTATGTTGTTATTATTGTGTCTTTGTTTGGACCGAGTGTGCCTTTAATAATAAAGTTTGATACTACAACTCAACTGGAGTTTGGGGATGATAAACCTGTTTTAATAAAGACTTTTAATAAGATCCACTGTAGATCCACTTTAATAGGTTCCACTGTACCCTAGTGCAGGTGTTTTCAACCTGTGGGGCGCGCCCTCCCAGGGGGTGCCTGCACCTGTTAAGGGGGCGCAAGATAAGACACTTATACCTCAGCTGGTATCATTGATTTTTTCACATAACAGATGCTCATTTGTTGCTGCCTACTGGTTTAAATGTAATCTGAAATATCTAATAAACACATTCAAAAGATTTTTGGTTATCAGATTCAAAAGACTCGATTGGGATGAATTAAAATCCCCACCGCTATTTATCCAAGTAGTGAGAGAGTTAACAGATAATTATTACTGTAAGTAACCATGTCACAAATATAAAATATATACATAAATATGCAACACAACAAGTAAGATTTAAACTCTGGCATTGGTCAGGTTTTTTTGAGCAGACAAGAACCCATTGCATATCAGTTCCTTCTTGTACAGTTAGTAATTAATGGGATGGGATGTCTTTTCACACCGACTCACAGAAGACTACTCTATTTGTCTTCACTGGCAGAAATACAACAATCTATTTCACTCGTTCTAACACGCCCCCACATGTCTACGTCACGATGTGAGAGGATTTGCATAAAGCCGCCCAAATGTTCACTCACAGAAAAAAGGCGTGACTTTGATTCTCGCTGTAGTATTGTTGCTGCCGCCATGTCGTGGAGATGCTGTGTGTTTCGTTGAGATAGCAAGCTACTTTGTTTGGCCTTCCAAAAGAGGACACAACTAGAAATCAGTGGTTAAGATGTATTTACAACACTGTTCAGGAACAGTTCAACTCAAATATTCAAATGTGTGCAGCGCATTTTATGGAGGATGAGGACTGTTTCCTGAGAGAGTAGCCTACAATGCTGGTGTCTGTTTCTATAAAGTTGGGCAATAACAATTTTGGAGGTCAGTCTTTCAATTCTGACTCACAGCCTGTAAGTAAGTTTTCATATTTAAAGAATTTGCCACTGACGAATTGTAGAGTAGTGCTTGTTGTTTGTCATTTCTCTGATCACAAATGCAGACATGGATTAATGTTTACGCAGTGCGATACGCAACACATAAAAAGACAGTATAAGTCATTGTAATCAGTAATTATATCCCCACTGGATACAACAAATGCCTTGTTTATAATGGGTTTTACTGGTTTTGTCTCATCATGCTGGGACATGGCTAAGGGGCGTAACATTTCTGTCACATGCTTGAGGTATTCGGCCAATCACAATGCACTGGATAGCTGGCCAATCAGCGTACACCTCGCTTTTCAGAATGATGAGCTCTGTAAAAATCAACACGTTTCAGAAAGGCGGGCATAGAGGAGAAACAATAATGTACATGTGGAAAATAATGTGGTTTTTTTTTATCCTAAACCGGATAAACACAATTCATTACACCAAATACACCAAATAATGTTCTTTTAAGCAACTTCATATGACCACTTTAATTCACAGATTTGCTTTTGGACTGGCCTGGGAGTTTAATTTTCTGGAATAACCCAACCAGACCCTAGTCCTGAATTTAATTCTATTAGCCACATGGCATAAAAATTGCAGTCCACAGACACTGGTAGAGCTTGAGATTTTGCTTATTTAATGCTGTCTTTACACTGCTAGGATGGCACAGATGCTGCAACTGTAGCAGTATCTGACCATGAAAAGGTACATTTAAAGCCATTAAATAGATCTTAGTCAGGGCAATAAAACCTGTTGTGATTTATATGTCATTCAAGTGTGTCCTCACTAGTTAAAATTATCCTTAAGCTATTAATGAAAGAAAATACACAATATGCAGTATTTTACAATTTGAAGCAGAAATTTAAAAGAAAATTATTTATTATGTATTTAAATAATGTATGTTATTGTTTTACCACAACACACCTTAACTCACCACTAAGAACACACAAGCAAGCGAGTTTCACTTTTTGGTGACAAGGTTCAAAAGGATTGATTGATTGATTTAACATTTGCGTACAGCATTACATCATTCGCAACATCATACATATTCCAGTCTGTAGTGCTCCACAAAAAAATAATCTGGTAATAATCTGTAGATCATTTTATGGTAGCATAAACAACATGTGTCTCCTCATCACTCATACTTCTCACTGGTCTCCTGTTCAGCTTCTTTGCAAAACTTACAGGTGCAAAGTGCAAGTCTGAATATTTATCCTGGAGAAAAAAAAAATAATAATTATATATATATAAATACACACACACACAGTGGAGATCAAAATTAGAGAACAATTTGCAATTTCCTAAATTTCAAGGTCTCTGCCTAGTCCTATTTGAAGTTATCCTAACAGGAAAAGAAGGGCAGTTTTTAAGCATATTTGATAAATTAATTGTATTCTTAAGTATAAAAAAAACTTAACTGAGATATTTGAAAAATAACTCTGATCAAATTTAGAGAACACTTACAGACACCTCCAAGTTATTGGCGTTAATCTGCCACCTGGCTCTAATTTCCTTAATTATATGACAAACCCTATTTAACTGCCAGCATTCCTTTAATTTTCTCTGAGATTTCAAGTTGGCGGGTCACACCAGTGCAGTGTGAGAAACTAGTGATGACTACTAATTTCTGATAGCTGTAACCCTCCAAAATTATCTTCTTTCATGCTACAGAGGTTACGGATCACTAATTTTGATCTCTGTGTTTTCCACAAAATATTTTTTTTTTTTGAAATGTCAAGTATTTATAGATTGTTCTCTAATTTTGATCTCCACTGTAAATAAATAAAATTTGATTTAAGTTAAAAAAAAAAAAAACCTTTTGCAAGTGACTCTGCATCTCTTCATTGTGACCCTGAGACTGGGCATCTAAGAAAAACAACAAAATCAGTCATTATTACCATCCCAGGGCACTTGTTTTGTTTAGATCTAATGTTTAAAGGGGTCCTATTATGCTCTTTTACAAAGTCTTGATTTTGTTTTTTGGGGTGTACTAGAACAGGCTCTCATTCTAGGTTGTTCAAAAAACACGTTATTTTTTCACATATTTTACATTATTACAACACCTCTCTCCCAGTCTAGCATGAACGGCTAGAATAGTTCCTGTATCAAATGAAGGCCCGCCTTCTGAAATACGAAATGTGCTTTGATTTTTTAGTTGAGCCAGTGTGTGTTGTGGAAATGTCATGCCCCTTACCATAGCTGCCTGCTGCGAGCTTCAGTGTAAATATTGCGTCAAAATCAAATCAATTTGAGCGCGATTCAAACCCGGATGATTGTAACCACTCTTAGTTCGTCTGTTTTGGGAAAGCTAGTGTGTCTCTGACATAGTGATATAACACTCGTTGCCT
This sequence comes from Cyprinus carpio, assembly GCF_018340385.1. Taxonomy (NCBI): domain Eukaryota; kingdom Metazoa; phylum Chordata; class Actinopteri; order Cypriniformes; family Cyprinidae; genus Cyprinus; species Cyprinus carpio. The sequence goes on along the minus strand of NC_056578.1, from coordinate 10,655,129 downwards.
TCTCAAGTGCAGCTCAACCAGGTCTCGTCCCATTCGTCGATATTTATGATGTCACAAATCCCAAAAAATATGCGTTTTAGTCCAAACAAGAAAAGTGATTTCTGTTAAATAAAATATCTCCTTTTGAAGTGGACTTTGAACTTTGTAACTTTCGTAAATCTTTTTTAATGCTCAAACAGCAACATTACAGACTAACTAAAGTTGAAAAAGTGAAAAAGCATAATAGGACCCCTTTAAAGGTTTATTGTATATTTTAGTGTGTATGTAAAGTTGTTAACATGCCTTTCTGCTTTTTTCTTTCCTTCAATCTGAATAAGACGACAATCACAAATACAGTGGGAAGCAAAAGAAAAAAGCCACTCAGAATCAGTGTCAGTGTATAATAGAAATGGCAGGATCTCAAATTTTCTTCAGCCGCCCCTGTTAAAACATTCAAAAGAAAAAAAAGAAGAAGAAGAAGAAGAAAACAAATAAGGGAAAAAACAAAGAGAACAAGATCATTGTAAGCTAGAGATAAAAAATGCAATGAATGTGTGCCAAATTTTAGTGCCAAATAGTTTAAAATGTATGACACATACCACAATCCACATTCGTTATATCCCCTTTGGACTGACTAGTCTCTTCGAAGATAAAAAAAGAAAAAAGAATACAAAATAATTAGTAGTCAGTGAATAGCAACAATATTGAATATAAATAATGTTGGAATAAATAAATGATAGAAACATTAAAAGAAAACATCAAATATTACCATTTACTACCACTAACTGTGTTTTGTCGTGAAACATCATGTGGTTTGTCAAAAAACTTCCACAGTAAAAAATTCCAGAGTCAGAGATGTCTACATTTACAATCTTCAAGGAAGAAAATGTTTTGTTCACTGACATCTCTACATGATTCTCCTTAAAGCCACTAAAATATATGGAGTCCGCTGGGTTTACACTCACATACTGAGTAGCAATGCAAAGTGGGAGAGAATCGTTTGTCTGCTTGAACCAGGCTATGTAACTGGGCTCTTTCAAGATGTTTGAACACAAAAGAGTGACAGTCGTTCCAATGTTCACAGTTTTCATGAAAGTTAAAGATGCTTGTTTTACAAAGATGACACCTGAAAATAATAAATAATGTTATAAGGAAAAAGTTAAAGATATTGATTCAGATTCAAAAGTAAGCTGCATTTTGCATTTACATTGCATCTAAACAATGTGTTGCACCATGTCTAAAATAACTGTGCATGGCACAATGTTACAAAGTAATTTCGATGATATATTTTACTCTATATTTTATATCTTCTGTGGAACTCAAAAAAACATATTATGAAGACCGTTGGTGAAAAATTTTACAGAAAAACAAAATAATCTAATAAAAGAACATATTATGATGACCGCTTGTGAAAAATTGTACAGAAAAACAAAATAATCTTTGAAAAATTGTACAGAAAAACTAAAAAAAAAAATCACTGAAACATTTCTTAATAACTACTTTTCAGTTCCACAAAGAAAACAATTAAGGTAACAAATATTTGAAACAACATAAGGGTGAGTAAATGATGACAGAATTAATTTTTGGTTGAACAATCCCATTAAAACTCTGAAGGAATTAAATAAATGTAAGTACCTAATCATAAGCTAAAAATATTAAGATAAAAATTAAATAGCAATGCAATGGAAAATGATTAATTTAAACAGATTTTTATAGAACATTGACTTAATTATAGCATGTGGTACAGTATAAGCATATCTATACATATTAATGTATATTTATTCAATTCATGGCAAACATTGTCATTTTGTCATTGTCCCAAATTATCTAACAAACATTATAAAAGTATATTTACCTATTAAAAAGAGCATCAGAGGATGTGTTGCAGACAAATTCATGTTTACGTTCCAGTCAAATCAGCTCAACTGAGAAGAATCAAATTCAGCTCTATTTATTTGAAGGAGGTGTGGCTTTTACACTATACATGTGTACATCTGTATTAAAGCAGACTATGATATGCACTGTATAGAACTAGAGTGTCGTCTAAAATTTATATTGCAGTGTTATAAAATAATACAATTGTGATAAACTCACTTCTTATAAGTAGTTAAGGTAGGGGAAGTCGTGGCCTAGTGGTTAGAGAGTCTGACTCCTAACCCTAAGGTTGTGGGTTCGAGTCTTGGGCCGGCAATACCACGACTGAGGCATTGGCAAGGCACCGAGCAAGGCACCGAACCCCCAACTGCTCCCCGGGCACCGCAGAATAAATGGCTGCCCACTACTCCGAGTGTGTATTCACGGTGTGTGTGTGTGTTCACTGCTGTGTGTGTGCACTTTGGATAGGTTAAATGCAGAGCACAAATTCCGAGTATGGGTCACCATACTTGGCTGTATGTCACGTCACTTAAATAGTATATATAATATTTGTAATCTTCTAAAATCAGTCCAATTATGTATGATTTACAATGTACATTGTTATTCAGTGTATTTTAAAATATCATATTGCATTCAAATGTAGAAGTGTAATGGCACATTGATGTTGAAAGAATCTTACAACAATAACAAAACTAAAGGTCAGTCAATAGCAGGAGATATTGCTGTCATAGTATCATGATTAATTTTTATGAACATGTTTGATGTTTTTTTTTTATTTTTTAATTTTTTTTTAATGTGAACATAAACAGGAAATCCATAATGAAGAGTGCAGAGCTGTAAGTACTGTGCACAGTAAGTGAAATCTGTGAATATTTTTTAGAGGATCATTAAATAAGTTGTATTTAGCTTATTAACTTCTTTTTTCTAAGAGATAGGTGAGATAGTGATTGTAAACCAACCACACCTCAAACCGCATGGCTGTGTTTGAGCAAAAGCAGCCTTTTGTCAAATAAAGTGTCAGGGGTAAGAAACAAAGAATCATTTCCTGTAGGGAGTGACAGGAAATAGCAGTTCAGTGCACAACGAGTCCTGGTGAGGTGAACTTCAGCAGACCAACACACAAAGATTGAGCTTTAGTTCAGTTTTTAGATTAGCAATAGTTGAATTCTATTGTATTCTATTGTACATTAGTGATAACTGTTATATTTTTCACCTTTATTCGTATAAGGCTTCATACAATACTGATTGTGTCAGAGCAGTTTTACAGGGTCAAACAGGAAAATAGTTTGTCAATAATGCAAGAGGTCAATAACAAAGAGTAATTTTTCAGCTAAAGTCAGCTCATTGATGATTGATGTCATCATCCAGTTCAGCTCTCTTCCAAGAGTCTGCAATCAGTCAAGCGTCCCTAACTAAGCAAGTCAAAGGCGACAGTGGGAAGGAACCAAATCTCCATAGGTGACAGATATGGAGAAAAAAAAAAAATGGGAGAAACCAGGCTCAGTCGGTAGGCCAGTTGTCCTCTGGCCAGACAAACCAGCATAGCGTGGTTTATTAATTCCAGGTTACAGCACAGGCCAGTTGAGCAGAAATACAAAATGTTGTTTACTTAAGGTATATGTCTGTTGTGTCCACTTATAAAACTGAGATGTAAAGTATGACTTCACTACATGTAAACCATATAAACAGTGTTTTGTGACATTTATTTCCAAACACTTTTTTTTTGTCACAAAACACAAAAATCAAGCAGTTTTATCAAGCTGTATGACTCAATTTTCTCTGTTGTCTGATGTTGGTAGAAGCAGCAGCATGACACTTTATACACTTGTGGTTTTGGACTATGAGCCCTGCCACAAAAAAACAAAAAACAAAAAAAACAAACCCACCAAACTGCATTCACCTACTAAGATCAAGAATGGAAAGAATGAGATACCTTGCACCTCTGCGGTTGAAACTTTCCATTGAGCCTCTTATGATCTCATGATTAAAGCGTGAGAGTGCCTGACTAAACTACAACTCAAGTGATGTTTGACCTTCTCATGTTTTTGGCTGATGGCATTATAAAAGGCCTACAGTGTGGTGCAACATTTTCACTCTCTCACAATCGCTAACGTATATTAAAAAAAATAAAATAACTTGTGATCATTTACAAATCAGGACATAATTAATTAATCTAATCAAAGAAAGGTGGGGGTGTTCTGTTGAAACACACCTTTTCATAAGTATGATTTCAGCACCATGGACAGGGACACTTTTTTTTGTTACATTTCCATGTACATTTTTACAGGAATAGTTCACCTCGAGAAAATTTGCAGCACAATGTCTCAACACTCATATTCACCCAGCAGATTTGGTTAATTTGCACTTTGTGTCCTTAAAAGCACACGAAAGCTCCCAGTGCACACAATTAGTAAACAGTTTTTGATTCATCTTAGTAATGTTATGGAGTGGAGAACTTGTCTTAACTAATTTTTTCTTTTATTTTCAGAAAGCACATGGCTGTGATGTCAAAATGATATGTTTTCATCTTGTCTGCCATACTCAGTGGCACATGCAAGTTTAAGGGGTTAATGTATTTATTTATTTATTTATTTTCTCAATACCAAGCCTTAATAGCAACAAACAGCAAATAAACTACTCAGCTAAAAGTAAAATAATTAGGTGAATACAGTGGTTATGTGGATAGATAGATAGACAGACAGACAGACAGACAGGCAGACAGACAGACAGACAGAAAGATAGATGGATGGATAGACCGATAGGGCATGCACGCAAGTGCTGGACATCAACAATGCTGGATGGGGTGACCGATAGGGCATGCACGGAAGTGCTGGACATCAACAATGCTGAAGGAACCCAGGGTTCTGAACTGAGGAACTCTTAGGGGAATAGCGTACGCATCCAGTCCGTGGAGAGGAATGGCACAGCAAGCGGATTGACACCGAGCAGGTCCTTACTGGTCAGAAGGGGTGAGTACCCGGGAGGGCACGGGCACTACACAGAGATTATAAAATCTCACAAATGTGTTAGGTGTCGCCCAGCCCGCAACTCTACAGATGTCTGTTAGTGAGGAGCCATGCGCCAGCGCCCAGGAGGAGGCTACACTCATAGTTGAGTGAGCTCTCACCCCTAGGGGGCATGGCAGGTCTTGAGCCTGATAAGCCAGGACAATAGCAGCCACTATCCAGTGGGATAACCTCTGCTTGGAGACAGCCTTTCCCTTCTGCTGGCCTCCGTAACAAAGAGCTGATCTGAGGTCCTGAAGCACTGAGTTTTGTCTATGTAAGTGCGGAGCACATGTACCAGACAGAGCAGCGCCAGGGCTGGGTCTGCTTCCTCCGGGGGCAGCGCTTGCAAGTTCACCGCCTGATCTCTAAAAGGAGTGGTGGGAACTTTGGGCATGTATCCAGGCCGGGGTCTCAAGATAATGTGAGAGTTGGCCGGCCTGAATTCCAGGCACGCTTCGTCAACCAAAAATGGCTGCAGGTCCCCGACCCTCTTAACTGAAGCCAAAGCCATCAGGAGCGCAGTCTTCAATGATAAAAACTTTAGCTCTACTAAGAGCGAGGGTTCAAAGGGAGCCCTCTGCAGTTCTGATAGAACAACTGCGAGGTCCCAAGAGGGAATTTTATGAGGGTGAGGTGGATTGAGCCTCCTGGCCCCTCTCAGGAACCTGATGACCAGATCATGCTTCCCAAGAGACTTACCATCAACAGGGTCATGGTGAGCCTAAATGGCGGCCACATAGCCCTTCAGGGTGGAAGGAGACAGCCTTCGTTCCAAACCTTCCCGAAGAAAGGAAAGCACTGACCCAAATGGGCATCTCCAGGGGTCTTCACGACGTAAAGAACACCAGGTGATGAAGAGGTTCCACTTCAAAGCATAGGTGTGTGTGGTAGACAAGGCTCTAGCCAAGGTGATGGTAGCTACCACCTGAGGTGGCAAGGTACCTAAACCTTCCGTGACCTGTCCAGAACCCACACATGTAGGTTCCAAAGATCGGGACGTGGGTGCCAGAGGGTACCCCGTCTCTGAGAAAGAAGGTCTTTCCTCAGAGGAATAGGCCAGGCATGGGCTGTCGCGAGGAGTACAAGTTCGGGGAACCAGGTCCGGCCGGGCCAAAAAGGCGCAACCATGAGGACCTGCTCCTCGTCCTCCCTGATCTTGCACAATGTCTGTGCAAGAAGGCTCACTGGGGGAAACGCATACTTGCGCAGGCCCAGTGGCCAGCTCTGCGCCAGAGCATCCGTGCCAGGGGTGCCCTTGGTCAGGGAGTAAAACAACTGGCAGTGGGAATTTTCTGGAGAGGCAAACAGGTCTACCTAAGCGTCTCTGAAGCATTCCCAAATCAGCTGAACCGACTGGGGGTGGAGTGTCCATTCCCCGGGACGAGACTGCTGACGTGAAAGCTCATCGGCTGCACGATTGAGCCTGCCTGGAATGTGAATGGCATGAAGGGACCTCAGATGCTTCTGACTCCACAAGAGGAGATGGCGAGCAAGTTGTGACATGCGGCAGGAGCATAGACTGCCCTGACGGTTGATGTAAGCTATTGTCGCAGTGTTGTCCGTACAGACCAGAACGTCCTTGTCATTCAACAGGGCCCTGAAGCGGTGCAGAGCAAGCCGTACTGCTAGCAACTCGAGGCAATTGACATGCCACTGAAGTCGGGGGCCTGTCCAGGAACCTGACGCAGCATGCCTGTTGCACATGGCACCCCAGCCCGCGGCAAAGGCATCTGTTGACACCATAACATGTCTGGACACTGGTTCTAGGGGAACGCCAGCTCGTAGAAACGAGAGGTCCCACCACGGGGTGAAGGTTCGGAGGTAGGCTGGAGTGATGGTCACTCGGAGCGTGCCCTGTTGCCATGCCCATCTTGGGACTCGGTCGTGAAGCCAGTACTGAAGCGGTCTCATATGGAGCAACCTGAGCGATATTACTGCCGCTGTGGATGCCATATGCCCCAGGAGCCTCTGAAACAGTTTCAGTGGAACCGCTCTTTTGCCCTCGAATTGACTCAGGCAATTCAGCAGTGACTGTGCGCGCTCGTTCGTAAGCTGCGCAAACATGGCGACCAAGTCTATTTCCATACCGAGAAAAGAGATCCTCTGCACAGGAGAGAGTTTGCTCTTTTTCCAGTTGTCCCGAAGACCCAGACGGGCGAGGTGTCTGAGCACCAGATCCCTGTGCTCGCACAACTGCGCTCAAGAGTGGGCTTGAATCAGCCAGTCATTGAGGTAGTTGAGGATACGGACACCTTGTTCCCTGAGAGGAGCCAGGGCTCCCTCCGTGACTTTCGTAAAGACACGGGGAGACAGGGCCAACCCAAATGGGAGAACCTTGTACTGATATGCCTGCCCCTTGAAAGCAAACCGAAGAAATGGTCTGTGTCGAGAAAGAATGGAGACATGAAAGTATGCGTCCTTCAGGTCGATTGCTGCAAACCAATCCAACGGACGAATGCATTTGAAAAGCATCTTTAATGGAAGTCTGTGAAGTGCTCAGTTCAAGGCACGCAAGTCCAGGATTGGCCGTAACCCACCTGTTTTCTTGGGTACTATGAAGTAGGGGCTGTAAAAGCCGGACTTCATGTCGGCTGGAGGGACCGGATCTACCGCGCCCTATCCCACCATTTTCAAGAAGGGTCACGACCTCCGCACATGACAGGAGCATCCTTGGCCACCATCGTCGCGTGAACACCCCGAAACCTGGGCGGACGCCGGGCAAACTGAATCATGTAGCCGAGCCTGATCGTTTGGATGAGCCAGCTTGGGACCACCACGCCATGCGGAGGTGCTCTGAGGACACAGTTGCATCGCAACAGAGCGCTCCACTGGGGGAATCCCAGCAAACCCCTTGGCCGCTCCGCCATCGAGGGCAGTGAAGGCGGAGGAACCACCAGAATGGTTTCGGGCAGTTAACCCTCTGGAGTCTAAGGGTATTTTTGGGGCCTGGAGAAGTTTTGTCATGCCCTGACATTTGTGCTTTTTTCAGTTTCTTATAAATATCTAAATGGCTAAAGTCTAATCTCACTGTAATCAGCACAAACTAGGCTATAATAATATGTGAGCAGCATGTATGTACATGATTGTGTTTTTTGAGAAAAAAAATGTTATGCGTGGTTAGTGAAAAACTAAAAAACAATGTTAAATCACTTGAAAAAGGCATTAAAAACACATACAGAAAATTGGTTCCCAGATATTTTGAGAACTGGAGCTTGTAGCCTAGAATTTTTTTTTTCTAAATGATGTGAAAATCATCTTGTTTACTCACTTACAGAAAACAATATATTGATTTAAATTTTCTAAGACACTTTTTGTTGGTAAAAGTCATATGCGAGTAGGCCTCAACTATCATGAATTCACACCTGAGAAGACAAAGGCCTGCATAATGAGCTGCATAATGAGCCATTCAGTCACCTGTGTCACTGAGAGGGATGAGTTACAAGAAAGAATGTGAGGACAAAATAAATCTATTTAATTTTATGTTTGTAGTTTATTTATAATATATTTAATTATCCAACAACATAATTTAATATTCACTTGTGAGTGCAGTTAAACAGTTTTATTAGGAAAAATCAAAGCTGACTTTCAAACTGAATTTTTTGCATCATTACTCCAGTCACACAATCATTCAGAAATCCTTTTAACAATCTTATTTTCTACAAAAAAAAAAAATTTATTGTTATTATTATCATTATTATTATTATTATTATTATTATTATTATTATTATTAATGTTGAAAAGAGCTGAGAATATTTTTTTTTAGGTTTTTTAGGGGGGGATAAATTGAAAGAACAGCAATGATTGTTACATTTGTTACAGTTACATTTATTGGTACATTTATATTATTTACATCAAGCTTTTGAATGGTATAGTAGTGTATATTGTTATTGAAACTTCATAATATTTCACTTGATTATACATTTAGTCGGGAATTATAGTTTGGAAAAAGTCTTTGGAAAAAGTCTAACTAGTAAAATGTTTACACGTTATGTGAAAACTAGTACAAGTATATAAATCAATAAAAAGAGACTTACTCAGGTTTATGATCTCTGCTGAATAAAGTGCTTCATTCTTTTTTCTGAGGAAATCCAAATCTCAAATCCTCAACCACATCACATCTTTTTGGGGTGAATTATGTCTTATTCCTCTCATCGCGAAGCAAACAGTAAAATAATAAAAACTTGAAGAACAGTCTCGCTGCGTTGTCTTCTGTTGTGTGGGCGTATTCAAAAGCCGCGCGCTTCAGTGAAACATTTGAATCTCAAAAGCGCGCTCGGCGCGGGGGGCGTGGTCGCATTAGAAGATAATGAAGGGGGACGTGAAAAACGGACATCGCGTTGTTTTCATATGGATTACTTTATCACAGAATATTTGTTTTCAGCAGCACTTGTTTAGTTTAAAAGTAGACATGTCAGGCTTTCTATAGATATCTCTCTCATGTCTCTTCGTTGAGTATTCACTGAGTTACAGTTCATTTTAATGACGCATTTGTATCTGAAGATCAGCGCAGACAAAGGCTGCAGACAGCACTCCTTGTTTGTTATCTTTATTTTATAAGTGCACAAAGTTTTGTTGTTATTATGTCTGTATACAAAAAAAAGTAGACCCTTTACAGATTCGATTGATGTATTGCACTTATCTGTACGATCAAAAACTGAAAGTGTAATTTAAGTTCTTTTCGGGGTTATCAGGAGAAAATACCCCAAAACGCGTATACGCGTTAATCGACTCCAGAGGGTTAAAGGTGCCTTCCATGAACTGGTCACTTCCTGGTGCACTTCCGGGAAGAAAGGAACCAGTGGGGGGTGCTGGCAATCAGCACGAGCAGCCCCCAGGAACCAATCATCCAGCCAAGAGCGCTCGGGACAGTGTGGAGGATTCCACTGCCCGGGAAAGCACGGCCATCAACTCAGGATCAGACTCGGGCAACGCTGGCACTCCCAAGGGAGGCAACGCAGCCGAATCCTCATCTCCCGAGGACTCAAGCCGGCCTTGTGATGCGCCAATTGACATTAGGTCTTCCTCCTGAGCCCCGAATGAGATGTCAGGAGCCTGAGAGGGTCCAGCGAACTCATCTGAAAACTCAACCGGCTGCGGCGTTTGTGAGGGGGGTGTGGCCCGAGGAGGCTGGCTCGTCAAGGAAGCCCACACGGTAACCCTCAGATCACCCTGAAGCTGAAGCTCTCAGGGGAATGCGGGAGCTGAATGCAGCAAGCTCAGATGAACCGCTGAATCACGCCATCACACCAACACCAGCTGACTCTTGTCAACACTCCGGTGAAAGCAGCAAGTGATGTGCTCGGCTCCGAAGTGAAAGCTTGAATGCGAGTTGCTTGCGCTGCTCCTTATATACCCACAAAGCGGGGTGGAGCTCGTGATGAAAAACCTGCAGACAAAGGTACATTGTGTACCATTGGCTCGTTTTGTTACCACTCGAAGGTGATTGGGCTCTTGGGCGAGACCCCATTCGTCAGCCTCTTTCTGATGTAACGTAGAACATGACCGACTGAAAGGGAACTGATGGTTTTGAATGTCAGCATCACACATATGCAGCTTCTTATCTGTGGGTTTTCATAGACAGTAGGTTTGTTTGGTAGTTCATGGAGTATTGAGACGTACTTGAGAGGTGAGGAGCTCCAGTATGAATCTCGTATAACTATGGTTTGACAAAACAGTTCAAATATGCATATAAGGAAGTTCAAATCACACGGTTGCATCAACAAATGCGTTTTTATATCAGTTTTGCATTTGTTAACACTATCGTTAGGTTTAGGGCTATATTTGGTGTAGGGGACATTTTCAACATGATAGAGCATTAACTTTCAGTGACAGTTCCCGGATATTTGAAATCTGAACCGCCACAATATGACCTACCTATATCAACGTAATAAGAACGTGCCAGGGTTCATGTATTGAATCCGTGTTTTAGCGTTACTCAGTGGACATTTCTCTTTGAAACTGCTGTGAAATGTGCAGTAAGGCAGTGGTTCCCAACCCTGGTCCTGGAGGCACCCCAACACTGCACGTTTTACATGTATCCTTAATCAAACACAGTTCATCGGCTCATTATTAGAGACTCCAAGATCTGAAATTGGTGTGTCAGAGAAAAGAGATATGCAAAATGTTCAGTTTTGGGGTGCCTCCAGGACCAGGGTTGGGAACCACTGCAGTAAGGTATGTAAAAAGGTACCAGGTTGAGATATTGATGGTTGAGTTAGGGTATAAGTGTTTTTTTTTTATTTATTTTTTATGTAGTAAGATTGGTTTTGTTTTTCTTTCCTTCTTTGATTTGGCATTGTTCCGTTTCCTTTTTTCTTTCCCCCATTCTTTTGTGAACCTAATTTTGGCTTGGTTCAAAGTTGTATACATGTTTTATATTTATATAAATAAGTTTCCTGCCACTCTAAAAAATGCTGGGTTAAAAACAACCATTTCTGGGTTATTTGGCAGCCCAGTACTGAGTAAATATTGGAAATAGCACATGCTGGATTATTTTAACCCAGCTTGTTGGGTTTTATATTTGCTGGGTGCTTGAAGTGGGAAAAAAAATAAGTGCCTTACTCACCCCCCACCAAATAAATGTTCTTAATTCCCACTGTATGTATATAATGCCAAAAGAAAGAAAGAAAGAAAGAAAGAAGCATTATTTAGAGCATTTAAATATAAATAAGCACCAGTTAAGCTTCGATACCAAACAGGACCACAAGGAGATGCCAAAAGACCACTAAACCTGCTGCCTTTAAGCCGGACTCACACTACAGGATTTTTGGCTGTATTTTGCTTTTGTGGACAGATTTCCACAGTCTACAACAAAAACCCTGGATCGTGACCTAATCGGTGCTCATTGAGGTCGCCGAAGCTCGTTAAGTATGAGCTTGAGCTCGTACTAATGTCTCGAGCTATCACAGATGCTACAGTATTTTCAAACCTGTTTGATATTATCACCATGTGATCTCATAATGTGAGCGACACAATGACAAGGTGGAACTAATCCAGCCAATCACAGTGCAGAAGGTACAGTCTTATCATGCATCTTTATGAACAGAAGCAAAACCACAAATTAATCAAATCAACTAACTAGAATTATTATTTTTTTTACAAATGCATAGATTATGTATATAATACCACGTTTTATTGTACTGTTTAATTACCTCCAACTCTTTCTGCAGTACTGAGAGTCCTTGTCGTCCATGTTTTCCAAGCCAATGTTTCTGTCATATCGTCTTTTGTTGTGGTTTCTTCTTTCTTTTCGGATAAAATAACTGCACAGACCAATTGAAGGGCAGTTGATTGTCCATGCTTGAAGAAACGGCCAATAATCGCTGTAATTTCTTGTGAGAATTTGTGTGAGAAAGCATATTTTCGCTGATGGTCAGAACGCCTCTTTCAGTCATGTAGTGTGATCTTGCCATAAACTGACTGTAGATGCTACTATATGGATCCATTCAGAGTAACTAAACCACGACCAACACATATCTAAAACACCTACAGCCGGCATTCATTATAAAACACTTGTGCTTTTAAGCCAAATAAAAGCTGAAAATAATAATTTTTACTGCCATATGGACTCAAGTCACTATTCTCTCCAACATTTTTGATGAAATCGCCTATGTTTTCTGTGCATTAGCGCTGTTTTGAACTTATTACTTATTACTAATGCATACCCTTACTGGATCCTTGAACTTTCCAGGAGTTTGCCTAAATGACCTCCTGGGTAGTGTGCTTTATAGTGTCATTTTTAATCACCCAGACACTGACGCTTTGACTCAGTACCGGTGTTGTGCCCAATTCTGATCCCTGCCAGATTACTACCCCCTAGTATTGGAAGGTTTAGGGTTAGGTGTGGGGGAGGGGTTTGGATTAGGGGTGGGGTTAGGATTAGACAATCAGGTATGATTTCAAGGAGAGGGGGTAATAAATTGGCAGGGGTTGAAAATGGGCACAACACCGGTACTGCATATCGGTCCACTTCAAGCACTGGTGCTGGGTCAGTCAACCTATTGAAGGTTTTCATTTGAAATAATAAAAATAAAAAAACACTCTAAAATCTGTTATATATAGGACAAGAATAGTTCATATACAATATTTTTGTTTATTTAATGGCAAGTCAGTCTTTTATACAGTCATAAAATACTCATAAACATTCTGTGAACTTTTTAGGGCATGAGAGGATCAGCAAGAGCAGCCAATGGGAATCTGTGGGAAGAAAACTGCTATCAGTAGGCTGTTCCAGGCTGTTCATTAAATGACAACCTTAAATTCATATTTAAAATGTTACATCAAAATCAGCTTCACCTTGTGCCATCAAGACTGTCAGACATTTAAATTCCAAACTCAAACTCACAGCATGACCACAACTGCGTAGCTAGCGCACTAGGTCAGTAGCATATAGGGAATGAATGTGAGACTACAGACATTTTCCTTTTCATACAGTAATAATTTGATAGGAACAAGATGTAATGCATTTACATTTGCATTCAGTCGTTTAGCAGATGCTTTTATCCAAAGCGACTTACAAATGAGGACAATAGAAGTTATAATCAAAATTAATAAAAGAGCAACAATATGGAAGTGCAAATGACAAGTCTCTGTTAGCCTAACGCAGTACACATAGCAAGGTATATATATATATTCACACACAAACACAAAAGAAAACAAGAAGATAGAATAGAAAAAATAGAAAGCTAGTGTTAGTTTTTGTTAAATAAAAAAAATAGATAACGTAGAATTAAAATAGAATAGAAAGTGCTAGAGTTAGAGGGTCAAATAAAGATGGAACAGATGTGTTCTAGTCGTTTCTTGAAGATGGCTAAAGACTCAGCTGCTCGGATTGACTTGGTCACATAATGCATACCTTAATTTCATTCAGGAAGTTTCCGGTCAGTCAAGTTTTCTCTCAGAGCAGAACAAAAAATGACTGCTGACAAATGTATCCAAATTTACCCAGTATCCAGTGCTGTGTAGCTATGTGAGGGGATTCATCACTTGTATTACAGAAAGTAATACAACTCATTTGAGTAACAGAAAAACCTGGGTAAAAAAAAAAGGACAGATAATTAACCCAATAAAATGACCCGACAAGCTGAACCCAGCATTTGGGTTAAAAAAAAATTAAATAACCTAGCATTTTCTAGAGTGCAGAAACCCAGCACCTGGGTAAAATTTTTAAAAATAACCCAGTAAAATGACCCAACAGGCTGAACCCAGCATTTGGATTAAAAAATAACCCAGCATTTTTTTAGAGTGTGGGTTAATTTATTGTCATAAACAGACACTTCAGATTCCGATTCGTTTGTGTGTGATTGCTTCCCAGTATATGTTCAGTGTTTTAATATTGCATCCCTTACTTTCCCTAGACCGAAAAAGTAACACTTCATTTGCAGTGCATGTGCAGTTCGTCTGCGGAAACATATGCGGTCGAGAAGCAGCACGGGCTGGCTGTGCTTTCACATTTGCTGTGCACAACTGATCTGCGGCAGTATAGCCTACCACAAACACAATTAATTCCCCATCTACCCATTGTTTTAATTTAAAATCCAAACATAATTAATGTTACTGAAAATGTTCCTTCGCATTGTCATTCTTTTTGTATACAAAAGAGTAATACAGTATTTCATAGACTTATTCATGTTTTATACAATTCTAAACAATATATTACTTCTATATAGATGTTATATTATGCTGCTTAAGAATAAGCTAGTGGCAAACACTTAAACATGGTACGTGGTCTCACATTAAAAGTTAGGCGCATTTTAAAATAAAACCTAACGTTTCACACAGACAGCAGAATCCCAATCCTTTACTTTTGCCTTTATATCTTTATAATATTTTATACTGTGTATATATATATGTGTGTGTGTGTGTGTGTGTGTGTATACTGTACATATATTATATATACACACACACACACACACACACACACACACACACACATATACATATGCATATACACCCATCATCATTCTCTCTCAACCCTTATCGTTAGTTCTTGTGAATTTCAAACACCACAATATACATAGTACACATATACATTTATTGTCATTTAGAATATGCAAATGAAGCACACACTGTGTGCTTCATACCATAACATACCATAACAAAGATCCAAATTTGCCCAGAAAAGAACACACAGTCTAACAACATACATGCATGAATCCACAAAAAAACATGGGCACACAAACACACACTACCTTTCTTTCCCACAATTATCCTTACTATGCCAAAGAAAATCACATTTCTAACAATATAGAGTACAAAGCCTAAATAGCATAGTATTTAAACATTCAATTGCATTTAAATATGGTCACCTTTAGCGGTCATCTTGCAATTCATATTTTGATGACATTGTTAACTACACTCATTTCATGGAAAAATCCTAGACATGATCCTTGAAAGCATTATAGCATTATAGATTATTGGAAACAAAAATCACAGTGGTGTCAACAGTGATAAATTCATTCCAATTTACATTATCAAACTGTACTTAGAATTTAATTTCAGATAAAGAAAATCAATCAACTAAAAATGGAGTAGAAATTACTGAAATTATTCTGACAAATTAAATGGATGGAGTCAAATGTGTTGTTATATGATAATAATGAAAAAAAAAATTTACATTGTAAAATGCACATCTAAACCTGTGGATGTCACTGGTGTGATCTGACATGTGCGTACAGAGACTGGTCCTGACTGATCCTTGCTTTGGCTCTTCTAGTGTTCAGAGGTTTCTGACCAAAACTAATGGCTGCATAATTCAGGGTGTCTTCATTCTAATATTAAAAGAGAAAAAATTACATGATATGGCATAATATATACCAAAAGTTTTTATATTTGAAACTTTATTATTATTGTTGTTTAAAAAGTACTAATAATTAATATTAAATTGATAAAACAGATTACTGTAAAAGCAGTCCATAGTCCTTTCTACATTTAAGATCTCAAACAGAAGAAAATTATGTACTTACTTGACTCTCTTGAGATGCTGGCACTTTGGAAAAAAAATAAGAAACACTCTTGTCATTATAAATGGCCATCATATGTAATTTTTAGTCTGTCAAATTTTCCATTAATTTAATAAATTATTTTATTCAAAAAGTCTTACTTTTATTCTGACCCCTGCATAGTTTTATTCCCAGAAAAACAACAAGGGCCAAAAATATGATGTTTAAAATTCCAAGAGCAAGAAGAGCTTGATTCACATAAACACTCTCTGAAACAAAGTCAAAAAAGGAAATGTAATCTGCTATATGAATCAAATGCTTTTCCAGAGAGGAAAGATCAAACCAAACCAATTTAAACCAGACATTTCAACTTCACCTTACCTCTAAATTTTATTTCAGTTCCTTTTCCAAACAGTATCTCTCCACACATGGCCACAGCACAGTAGTAAATCCCAGCATCATAGTGACTGATGTTGCTCTTGAAGAGATTGTAGACACAGCTCTGTGTTTGAGTGCTGTTCTCACACTGACCATTTCTCTCTCCTTTTGTGTAAAGTATTCCTTGAGATTCTCCCAAGCTTTGCCTGAACCAGTAGACACTGTGTTCTCCTGCACAGCTCTCAGTGAAGATGCTGCAATGCAAACTCAAAGAATCCCCAGGATGAAGCATGTCTATCAAAGACTGCTGAATAGTTATGTTTCTGTCCACAGCTGCATCGAAAGGCGACATAAGTGGAAAAGAAATGGTAAGGACAAAAAATCAGTTACCACCAACCAAACAAAGCTAAAATAAGCAGGGAAATGTACCTTTGACAAGTAATCTGGTTCCTGCACCCATTCCAACGGTGTAATATGATGAAACTAAACAGTAATATGTTGCTGAGTCTGAAGGTTTTGTCTTTAAAATGGTCAGATTAAAATGATCATCTCCTTTAATAACATTAAAATGATTTGTTTTATCAAAGTCCTCATTCCAACTGGGTTGTTGATTTAAATATAAAGATACAATTAGTAAGTTTTTTCTATCAGCTGTCTGTTTAAACCATGCTGTTGTCGGTTGCAGAAGCTTTGAAAAGGTGCAAGTGAAGTTCACATCTTCTCCGGCTTGAACTATTTTTAAATTATTCTCCTGAACAACATCTGCATCAGAGGAGCAGACTGCAAAATGAAACAAAACAGGCACCTTTTAAGCTTAAAGTGTTATGTAGTGTTAAATAAATTGTAAATAAATAGAATTGTTAAAAGACATTTTTACCTATTGTTGAGGAGAGTGAAACAATTAAGTAATATCTCATGAACAATCGTCTTGCAAAATGATCTTTGTGCTTTGAATTTCCCTGAAAAAGTGAATGATGATTACACTGTCAATCCATTAACACATGGTAAAGAATAATGGTAGATAATAGATTAGACTAGACTGCGAGCTTACCATGTGTTCATCGGCCTCTGCTCCAAACAACTGATGCATATATGCACTTTCACCTTAGCTTTTATGCTTTCACACCCCTTGCCACATCAAAATGTCTAGAAGAAAATTCTAACCCAACCATTTTTCCATTGCTCCAAAAAACATTTCTCATTTATTAATACACACATTATACAAACTACTGTTTGGTTACCAGTTCATAGTTAATGGAAGCTGGCTTCTCTCAAAACTGTCTGGTTAATATGTTGTTTCATTGCAACTAAAAATGCACTGTGGTTTGACAAAGGAAAATAGCAGGAAACATGTTCCAAAGCATGTAACCTTTAAAGGGCCCCATATAAAAGTTTGTGTGTTTAGTTAGTAGAAGTGACACTGAGAATCCAAGATTTGAAACTTTTAAATACATTTAAAAAATACAGTAGTTTGAATCAATAGTTTGGCATATGGCAGGGCATGATCAAGTTTAACTAATCTGTATTGATGAATGCATGGTTTTGCACACTAAAAAATATCTACAAAAAGGAAAAAAGAGGATTTCCATATTTACTTTTCACAGGTGTTTTACCTGTATTTAAATTAAGGATTACATTGTATTGAGTTTAAAGGTAAGGAAATGTCTGCTTAACAGATAATGCCATGGCAAACTTAACTGATACTGTAGAACATTACCAGTACCATTTCTTTTTCTTTTCTTTTTTTTCTTCTTACAGTTCATTTTAATGTTAGAATGGTGCACAATGGATGTTTTGCAGCCTCTTAACTAGCTATGTAAGCTCATAGTGTAGGCCAAGAAATATGTATTTTGTCCATTTCCAAGGAATGTTCAAAGTAATAATATTACTAACATCAGGCAGACACAACAATTAGTGATACACCATTATTTTAATTCTTGCTAATTTACTTACAGCCTAATACAGTATGTTATGGCCTATAGCCAATACATTTCTGATAAAAAAAAAGGAAAATGATGACAAAACCAACAAAAATTTTTATAACAGGAAAATATGAAAGATGAATAGAGTTGGTGTATGTGGTCTGAAACAGTTTATTACCCACTTCATAGTAATTGTTTGAATGTTGTACTTTCTCAGTAAATGAATTTAACTCTAAAGTAGTGCTGCATGATGACAAAAAATCATTTAAATCTTAAAATAGGCAGAAACCAAAAGGGACTTGACATACAGCACACACACACGCACACCGCAGGCAGTGGGCAGCCATTTATGCTGCGGCACCCGGGTAGCAGTTGGGGGTTCGGTGCCTTGCTCAAGGGCACCTGTCATGGTATTTCCAGCCTGAGACTCAAACCCACA